>NC_057807.1:657644142-657880545 GCF_018294505.1 Triticum aestivum
TTGAGTAATTTGGTTATGGATATTTCTATCCAAATTTTCGATTAACTCAACAGTAGCAATTTTATTTTCAATAATATCAAGCCTTTGCATTACATGTTCCAAGGTTAAAATAGTTCCATTGACCAAAAGAGGTGGTGGGCCTAACAAATCTATCATGGCATTATAAGAATAAAAAGTATGGCTTCCCAAAAAATTCCCTCCGGTAATGGTGTCAAGAACATGTCTATTCCAAGGAGTAATGCCTACCGCGAAGAAGAACGGAAGTAGATTGCTACCTAGCAGATCTATTTTGAGCATTGCAAATTCTATACCAAGCATATTTTAGATTTTCTCCCTCCCTTTGTTTAAAATTGATAACTACATTATCGGGAGTACTAACAATGATAGGAGGACTAACCATGAAGGCAAATCAAGGAATCTAACACACGAACACACAAGAAGCAAGCGAAAAGAGACAAATGGAAGAGGGGCGAAGAAAAGGCAAAGGTTTTCGGAAATTGTTTTAGAAGTGGTGAGAGGAAAACGAGAGGCGAATGTCAAATAATGTAATGTGAGGGAGAAGAGTTTATGATGGGTACTTGGTATGTATTGACTTGGCGTAGATCTCCCCGGCAACGACGCCAGGAATCCTTCTTGTTACCTCTTGAGCATGCGTTGGTTTTCCCTTGAAGAGGAAAGGGTGATGCAACAAAGTAGCGTAAGTATTTCCCTCAGTTTTGAGAACCAAGGTATCAATCTAGTAGGAGATAACAGACAAGTCACCTAGTACCTGCACAAACAATCAAGAACCTTGCAACCAACACAATAAAGGGGTCGTCAATCCCTTCATGATCACTCGCAAAAGTGAGATCTAATAAAGATAGTAAAGTAAATATTTTTGGTATTTTTGTTGTATATATTGGAAAGTAAACATTGCAAAATAGTAAACGAGATGCGATGTAAATAATAGAGATGTAAAATAATAGAAAGGAGACCCAGGGGCCATAGGTTTCACTAGTGGCTTCTCTCAAGATAACATGTATTATGGTGGGTGAACAAATTACTGTCGAGCAATTGACAGAAAAGTGCATAATTATGATTACATCTAAGGTTATGATCATGAACATAGGCATCACGACCGTGTCAAGTAGACCAAAACGATTCTGCATCTACTACTATTACTCCACACATCGACCGCTATCTAGCATGCATCTAGAGTATTAGGTTCATAAGAACGGAGTAACACATTAAGCAAGATGACATGATGTAGAGGGATAAACTCAAGCAATATGATATAAACCCCATCTTTTATCCTTGATGGCAACAATACAATACGTGCCTTGCTGCCCCTACTGTCACTAGGAAAGGACACCGCAAGATTGAAACCAAAGCTAACCACTTCTCCCATTGCAAGAAAGATCAATTTAGTAGGCCAAAGTAAACCGATAATTCGAAGAGACTTGCAAATATATCAAACCATGCATATAAGAATTCAGAGAAGAACCAAATAATATTCATAGATAATCAAGTTCATAAATCCACAATTCATCGGATCTCGGCAAACACACCGCAAAAGTGTATTACATCCAATAGATCTCCAAGAACATCGAGGAGAACTTTGTATTGAGAATCAAAGAGAGAGAAGAAATCATCTAGCTAATAACTATGGACCCAAAGGTCTATGGTAAACTACTCACGCTTCATCGGAGAGGTAATGGTGTTGATGTAGAAGCCCTCCGTGATTGATTCCCCCTCTGGCAGATCGCTGGAAAAGGCCCCAAGATGGGATCTCACGGATACAGAAGGTTGCAGTGGTGGAAAAGTATATAAGGCCCCAAGATGGGATCTCGTGGCTCCCCTGATGTTTCTAGGGTATAAGATTATATATAGGCGAAAGAAGTACATTGGTGGAGCTACGAGGAGCCCACGAGGGTGGGGGTGTTGGGGAACGTAGTAATTTCAAAATTTTCCTACGCACACGCAAGATCATGGTGATGCATAGCAACGAGAGGGAAGAGTGTTGTCCACGTACCCTCGTAGACCGAAAGCGGAAGCATTAGCACAGCACAGTTGATATAGTCGTACGTGTTCACGATCCGACCGATCAAGTACCGAACACATGACACCTCCGAGTTCAGCACACGTTCAGCTCGATGACGTCCCTCAAACTCCGATCTAGTCGAGCTTTGAGGGAGAGTTCCGTCAGCATGACGGCGTGGTGACGATGATGATGTTCTACCGACGCAGGGCTTCGCCTAAGCACCGCTACGATATTATCGAGGTGGATTATGGTGGAAGGGGGCACCGCACACGGCTAAGAGATCCAAGGGATCAATTGTTGTGTCTCCAAGGGGTGCCCCCCTTCCCGTATATAAAGGAGTGGAGGACGGGGAGGGCCGACCCTCTCTATGGCGCGCCCTAGGAGGAGTCCTACTCCCACCGGGAGTAGGATTTCCCCCCTCCCAAGTAGTAGGAGTAGGAGTCAACGAAAGGGGAGAGAGAAGAGAAGGAAGGAGGGGGCGCAGCCCCTCCCCCTAGTCTAATTCGGACTAGACCTTGGGGGGGAGCCCAACCTCTCCTCTCTCTTCCCCCTAAAGCCCAATAAGGCCCATATACTCCCCGGCGAATTCCCGTAACTCTCCGGTACTCCGAAAATACCCGAATCACTTGGAAACTTTCCGATGTTCGAATATAGTCGTCCAATATATCGATCTTTATGTCTCAACCATTTCGAGACTCATCGTCATGTCCCCGATCTCATCCGGGACTCCTAACTACCTTCGGTACATCAAAACACATAAACTCATAATATAACCGGCATCGAACTTTAAGCATGCGGACCCTATGGGTTCGAGAACAATGTAGACATGACCGAGAGACGTCTCCGGTCAATAACCAATAGCAGAACCTGGATGCTCATATTCGCTCCCACATATTCTACGAAGATCTTTATCGGTCAAACCGCATAACAACATACGTTGTTCCCTTTGTCATCGGTATGTTACTTGTCCGAGATTCAATCATCGGTATCTCAATACCTAGTTCAATCTCGTTACTGGCAAGTCTCTTTACTCGTTCCGTAATACATCATCCCGCAACTAAGTCATTAGTTACAATGCTTGCAAGGCTTATAGTGATGTGCATTACTGAGTGGGCCCAGAGATACCTCTCCGACAATCGGAGTGACAAATCCTAATCTCGAAATACGCCAACCCAACAAGTACCTTTGGAGACACATGTAGAGCACCTTTATAATCACCCAGTTACGTTGTGACATTTGGTAGCACACAAAGTGTTCCTCCGGTAAACGGGAGTTGCATAATCTCATAGTCATGGGAACATGTACAAGTCATAAAGAAAGCAATAGCAACATACTAAATGATCAAGTGCTAAGCTAACGGAATGGGTCAAGTCAATCACATCATTCTCCTAATGGTGTGATCCCGTTAATCAAATGACAACTCATGTCTATGGTTAGGAAACATAACCATCTTTAATTAACGAGCTAGTCAAGTAGAGGCATACTAGTGACGCTTTGTTTGTCTATGTATTCACACATGTATTATGTTTCCGGTTAATAATATTCTAGCATGAATAATAAACATTTATCATGATTTAAGGAAATAAATAATAACTTTATTATTGCCTCTAGGGCATATTTCCTTTAGTCTCCCACTTGCACTAGAGTCAATAATCTAGTTCACATCGCCATGTGATTTAACACCAATATTCACATCCGTATGTGATTAATACCCATAGTTCACATCGTCATGTGATCAACACCCAAAGGGTATACTAGAGCCAATAATCTAGTTCACATTGCTATGTGATTAACACCCAAAGAGTACTAAGGTATGATCATGTTTTGCTCGTTAGAGAAGTTTAGTCAACGGGTCTGTCACATTCAGAGCCGTATGTATTTTGCAAATATTCTATGTCTACAATGCTCTGCATGGAGCTACTCTAGCTAATTGCTCACACTTTCAATATGTATCCAGATTGAGACTTAGAGTCATCTGGATCGGTGTAAAAGCTTGCACCAATGTAACTCTTTACAACGGGCTCTTTTATCACCTCCATAATCAAGAAATATTTCCTTAGTCCTTACTAATGATATTCTTGACCACTGTCTAGTGATATACTTCTATATCAAAAATTGTACTCCCTTGCCAAACTTAGAGCAAGGTATACAATAGATCTAGTACACAACATAGCATACTTTATAGAACCTATGACTGAGGCATAAGGAATGACTTTTCATTCTTTTTCTATTTTCTGCCATGGTCGGGTTTTTGAGTCTTACTCAACTTCACACCTTGCAACACAGGCAAGAACTCCTTCTTTGACTGTTCCATTTTGAACTATTACAAAATCTTATCAAGGTATGTGCTCATTGAAAAATCTTATCAAGCGTCTTGATCTATCTCTATAGATCTTGATGCTCAATGTGTAAGCAGCTTCACCGAGGTCTTTCTTTGAAAAACTCTTATTCAAGTATCCTTTTATGCTATCTAGAATTTCTATATCATTTCCAATTAACAATATGTCATCTGCATATAGTTTTAGAAATGTTACAGAGCTCCCACTCACTTTCTTGTAAATACAGGCTTCTCCAAAACTCTATATAAAACCATATGCTTTGATCAACTTATCAAAGCGTATATTCCAACTCCGGGATGCTTGCACCAGTCCATAGATGGATCGCTGGAGCTTGCATATTTTTTTAGCACATTTAGGATTGACAAAACCTTCTGGTTGCATCATATACAACTCTTCTTTAATAAATCCATTAAGGAATGCAGTTTTGTTTATCCATTTGCCAGATTTCATAAAATGCGACAATTGCTAACATGATTCGGACAGACTTAAGCATAGATACGAGTGAGAAACTCTCATCCTAGTCAACACCTTGAACTTGTCAAAAACCTTTTGTGACAATTCTAGCTTTGTAGATAGTAACACTACTATCAGCTTCCGTCTTCCTCTTGAAGATCCATATAATCTCAATGGTTCGCTGATCATTGGGCAAGTCAATCAAAGTACATACTTTGTTCTCATACATGGATCTCATCTCAGATTTCATGGCCTCAAGCCATTTCGCAGAATCTGGGCTCACCATCGCTTCTTCATAGTTCGTA
The DNA here is from genome assembly GCF_018294505.1 of Triticum aestivum. Lineage (NCBI taxonomy): Eukaryota > Viridiplantae > Streptophyta > Magnoliopsida > Poales > Poaceae > Triticum > Triticum aestivum. The sequence continues at coordinate 657,649,260 of NC_057807.1, forward strand.
GGTTCGTCATGGTCTAGTAACATAACTTCCAGAACAGGATTACCGTACCACTCTGGTGCGGATCTTACTCTGGTTGACCTACGAGGTTCAGTAACAACTTGATCTGAAGTTTCATGATCATCATCATTAACTTCCTCACTAATTGGTGTAGTAGTCAAAGGAACAAATTTCTGTAATGAACTACTTTCCAATAAGGGAGTAGGTATAGTTACCTCATCAAGTTCTACTTTCCTCCCACTCACTTATTTCGAGAGAAACTCCTTCTCTAGAAAGGATCCATTCTAAGCAACGAATATCTTGCCTTCGAATCTGTGATAGAAGGTGTACCGAACTGTCTCCTTTGGGTATTCTATGAAGACACATTTCTCCTATTTGGGTTTTGAGCTTATCAGGATGAAACTTTTTCTTATAAGCATCGCAACCCCAAACTTTAAGAAACGACAACTTTGGTTTCTTGCCAAACCACAGTTCATACGGTGTTGTCTCAAACGAATTTAGATGGTGCCCTTTTTTACATGAATGCAGCTGTCTCTAATGCATAACCCCAAAACTATAGTGGTAAATCGGAAAGAAACATCATAGATTGCACTATATCCAATAAAGTACGGTTATGACGTTTGGACACACCATTACGATGTGGTGTTCCAGGTGGCATGAGTTTGTGAAACTATTTCACATTGTTTTAATTGAAGACCAAACTCATAACCCAAATATTCGTCTCTGTGATCAGATTGTAGAAACTTTATTTTCTTGTTACGATGATTCTCCACTTCACTCTGAAATTCTTTGAACTTTTCAAATGTTTCAGACTTGTGCTTCATTAAGTACATATACCCATATCTGCTCAAATCATCTGTGAAGGTCAGAAAATAACGATACTCGCCACGAGCATCAACACTCATTGGACCGCATACATCGGTATGTATTATTTCCAACAAGTCAGTAGCTCGTTCCATTGTTCCGAAGAACGGAGTTTTAGTCATCTTGCCCAAAAGGCACGGTTCGCAAGCATCAAATGATTCATAACCAAGTGATTCCGAAAATCCATCTTTATGGAGTTTCTTCATGCGCTTTACATAGATATGACCCAAACGGCAGTGCCACAAATAAGTTGCACTATCATTATTAACTTTGCATCTTTTGGCATCAATATTATGAATATGTGTATCACTATGATCGAGATCCAACAAACTATTTTCATTGGGTGTATGACCATTGAAGGTTTTATTCATGTAAACAGAACAATAATTATTCTCTGACTTTAAATGAATAACTGTATTGCAATAAACATGATCAAATCATATTCATGCTCAATGCAAATGCCAAATAACATTTATTTAGGTTTAACACTAATCCCGAAAGTATAGGGAGTGTGTGATGATGATCATATCAATCTTGAAACTACTTCCAACACTCATCGTCACTTCCCCTTCAACTAGTCTCTGTTTATTCTGTAACTCCTGTTTCCAGTTACTAATCTTAGCAACCGAAAAAGTATCAAATACTCAGGGGCTACTATAAACACTAGTAAGGCACACATCAATAACCTGTATATCAAATATACCCTTGTTCACTTTGCCATCCTTCTTATCCACCAAATATTCAGGGCATTTCCGCTTCCAGTGACCATTTCCTTTGCAGTAGAAGCACTCAGTTTTAAGCTTTGGTTCAACTTTGGGCTTCTTCACGGGAGTGACAACATGCTTGCCAATCTACTTGAAGTTTCCCTATCTTTCCCTTTGCCCTTTTCTTGAAACTAGTGGTCTTGTCAATCATCAACACTTGATGCTCTTTCTTGATTTCTACCTTCGTTGATTTCAACATCGTGAAGAGCTTAGAAATCGTTTTCGTCATCCTTTGCATACTATAGTTCATCACGAAGTTCTACTAACTTGGTGATGGTGACCAAAGAACTCTGTCAATCACTATCTTATCTGGAAGATTAACTCCCACTTGATTCAAGCGATTATAGTACCCAGACAATCTGAGCATATGCTCACTAGTTGAGCGATTCTCCTCTATCTTTTAGCTATAGAACTTGTTGGAGACTTCATATCTCTCAACTCGGGTATTTGCTTGAAATATTAACTTCAACTCCTGGAACATCTCATATGGCCCATGACGTTCAAAACGTCTTTGAAGTCCCGATTCTAAGCCGTTAAGCATGGTACACTAAACTATCAAGTAGTCATCATATTGAGCTAGCCAAACATTCATAACGTCTGCATCTGCTCCTGCAATAGGTCCGTCACCTAGCGGTGCATCAAGGACATAATTCTTCTGTGCCGCAATGAGGACACTCCTCAGTTTTGGGGAACGTAGCAGAAATTCAAAATTTTCCTATGTGTCACCAAGAACTATCTATGGAGAAACCAGCAACGAGGGGAAGGAGAGTGCATCTACATACCCTTGTAGATCGCTAAGTGGAAGCGTTCAAGAGAATGGGTTGAAGGAGTCGTACTCGTCGTGATCCAAATCACCGGAGATCCTAGTGCCGAACGGACGGCACCTCCACGTTCAACACACGTACAGCCTGGTGACGTCTCCCATGCCTTGATCCAGCAAGGAGAGAGGGAGAGGTTGAGGAAGACTCCATCCAGCAGCAGCACAACGGCGTGGTGGTGATGGAGGAGCGTGGTGATCCAGCAGGGCTTCGCCAAGCACCGCGGGAGAGAAGGAGTACTTGGGAGAGGGGGAGGGCTGCGCTAGAACATGGGTGCTGCTGCCCTCCCACCCCCCCACATATATATAGGGGCAAGGGAGAGGGGGGCTGGCCCCCTCAGATCTAATCTGAGGAGGGGGCGGCGGCTAGGGGGGTTGCCTTACCCCCCAAGGCAAGGGGGCGCCCCCTTTAGGGTTTCCCCCAAGCCCTAGGCGCCTTGGGCCTTGGTGGGGGGGCACACCAGCCCACCTGGGGCTGGTCCCCTCCCACACTTGGCCCATGCAGCCCTCTGGGGCCGGCGGCCCCACTTGGTGGACCCCTGGGACCCTCCTGGTGGTCCCGGTACATTACCGATAGCACCCGGAACTTTTCCGGTGACCAAAACAGGACTTCCCATATATAAATCTTTACCTCCGGACCATTCCAGAACTCCTCGTGATGTCCGGGATCTTATCCGGGACTCCGAACAACATTCGGTAACCACATACAAACTTCCTTTATAACCCTAGCGTCATCGAACCTTAAGTGTGTAGACCCTACGGGTTCAGGAACCATGCAGACATGACCGAGACGTTCTCCGGTCAATAACCAATAGCGGGATCTGGATACCCATGTTGGCTCCCACATGTTCCACGATGATCTCATCGGATGAACCACGATGTCAAGGACTCAATCGATCCCATATACAATTCCCTTTGTCTAGCGGTATAGTACTTGCCCGAGATTTGATCGTCGGTATACCGATACCTTGTTCAATCTCGTTACCGGCAAGTCTCTTTACTCGTTCCGTAACACATCATCCCATGATCAACCCCTTGGTCACATTGTGCACATTATGATGATGTCCTACCGAGTGGGCCCAGAGATACCTCTCTGTTTACACGGAGTGACAAATCCCAGTCTCGATTCGTGTCAACCCAACAGACACTTTCGGAGATACCTGTAGTGCACCTTTATAGCCACCCAGTTACGTTGTGACGTTTGGTACACCCAAAGTATTCCTACGGTATCCGGGAGTTGCACAATCTCATGGTCTAAGGAAATGATACTTGACATTAGAAAAGCTTTAGCATACGAACTACACGATCTTTGTGCTAGGCTTAGGATTGGGTCTTGTCCATCACATCATTCTTCTAATGATGTGATCCCGTTATCAACGACATCCAATGTCCATGGTCAGGAAACCGTAACCATCTGTTGATCAACGAGCTAGTCAACTAGAGGCTTACTAGGGACATGGTGTTGTCTATGTACCCACACATGTATCTGAGTTTCCTATCAATACAATTATAGCATGGATAATAAACGATTATCATGAACAAAGAAATATAATAATAACTAATTTATTATTGCCTCTAGGGCATATTTCCAACAGTCTCCCACTTGCACTAGAGTCAATAATCTAGTTCACATCGTCATGTGATTAACACTGACAGGTCACATCGCCATGTGACCAACATCCAAAGAGTTCAGTAGTGTCACTAAACTAGTTCACATCATCATGTGATTAAGACTCAATGAGTTCTGGGGTTTGATCATGTTTTGCTTGTGAGAGAGGTTTTAGTCAACGGGTCTGCAAAAATCTGATCCGTATGTACTTTGCAAATCTCTAGGTCATAAATGCTGCTTCCACGCTCCACTTGGAGCTATTCCAAATGGTTGCTCCACTATACGTATCCAGTTTGCTACTCAGAGTCACTCGGATAGGTGTTAAAGCTTGCATCAACGTAACCCTATACGCCAAACTCTTTATCACCTCCATAATCGAGAAACATGTCCTTATTTACTCCAAGGACAATTTTGTCCGCTGTCCAATGATCCATTCCTGGATCATTCTTTGTACCCCTTGACTGACTCATGGCAAGGCATACATTAGGTGCGGTACACATCATAGCATAATGTAGAGCCTACGTCTAAGGCATAGGGGACGACCTTCGTCCTTTCTCTCTTTTCTGCCGTGGTCGAGCTTGAAGTCTTAACTTCACACCTTACATCTCAGGCTAGAACTCCTTCTTTGACTGATCCATCGTGAACACCTTCAAGATCATGTCAAGGTATATGCTCATTTGAAAGTACCATTAAGCGTTTTTGATCTATCCTCATAGATCTTGATGCTCAATGTTCAAGTAGCTTAATCCAGGTTTTCTATTGAAAAACACCTTTCAAATAACCCTATATGCTTTCCAGAAATTCTACATCATTTCTGATCAACAATATGTCAACAACATATACTCATCAGAAATTCTATAGTGCTCTCACTCACTTCTTTGGAAATACAAGTTTCTCATGAACTTTGTATAAACCCAAAATCTTTGATCATCTCATCAAAGCGCACATTCCAACTCCGAGATGCTTACTCCAGTCCTTAGAAGGATCGCTGGAGCCAACATACCTTTTAGCATCCTTAGGATCGACAAAAACTTTCTGATTGTATCACATACAACCTTTCCTTAAGAAGACTGGTAAGGAAACTCGTTTTGACATCCATCTGCCAGATTTCATAAATGTAGCTAATGCTAACATGATTCCGACGGACTTAAGCATCGCTACGGATGAGAAAATCTCATCTTAGTCAACTCCTTGAACTTGTGAAAAACTCCTCGCCACAAGTCGAGCTTCATAGACGGTGACATTACCGTCCATGTCCGTCTTCTTCTTAAAGATCCATTTATCTCAATGGCTTGCCGATCATCGGGCAAGTCCACCAAAGTCCATGGTTTGTTCTGATACATGGATCCTATCTCGGATTTCATGGCTTCTAACCATTTGTTGGAATATGGGCCCACCATTGCTTCTCCATAGCTCGTAGGTTCATTGTTGTCTAGCAACATGACCTTCAAGATAGGATAACCATACCACTCCGAAGCAGTACGCATCCTTGTCACCCTACGAGGTACGGTAGTGACTTGATCCAAAACTTCATGATCAAAGCTTCTACTTCAATTGGTGTAGGCGCCACAGGAACAACTTCCTATGCCCTGCTACACACTTATTGAAGTGACGGTTCAATAACCTCATCAAGTCTCCACCATCCTCCCACTCAATTCTCGAGACAAACCTTTCGTCGAGAAAGGACCCGATTCAAGAAACAATCCCTATTGCTTTCGGATCTGAATTAGGAGGTATACCCAACTGTTTTGGGTGTCCTATGAAGATGCATTTTATCCGCTTTGGGTTCGAGCTTATCAACCTGAAACTTTTTCACATAAGCGTCGCAGCCCCAAACTTTTAAGAAACGACAACTTAGGTTTCTCCAAACCATAGTTCAAATGGTGTCGTTTCAAAGGAATTACGTGGTGCCCTATTAAAGTGAGTGTGGTTGTCTCTAATGCCCAACCCATGAACGATAGTGGTAATTCTATAAGAGACATCATGGTATGCACCATATCCAATAGGGTGGAACAATGATGTTCGGACACACCATCACACTATGGTGTTCCAGGCGGTATTAATTGTGAGACAATTTCCACAATGTCTTAATTGCGTGCCAAAGCTCGTAACTCAGATACTCATCTCTATGATCATATCAAAGACATTTTATCCTCTTGTCACAATGATCTTCAACTTCACTCTAAAATTACTTGAACCATTCAATAATTCAGACTTGTGTTTCATCAAGTAAATACACTCAGTATCTACTCAAATCATCCGTGAAGTAAGAACATAATGATATTCACTGCATGCCTCAGCACTCATTGGACTGCACACATCAAAATGTGTTACTTCCAACAAGTTGCTATCTTGTTCCATCTTACTGAAAACGATGCTTTTTAGCCATCTTGCCCATGTGGTATGATTTGCATATCTCAAGTGATTCAAAATCAAGTGAGTCCAAACGATCCATCTGCATGGAGTTTCTTCATGCGTAACACCAATAGACATGGTTCGCATGTCTCAAACTTTTCAAAAACGAGTGAGTCCAAAGATCCATCAACATGGAGCTTCTTCATGCGTTTTATACCAATATGACTTACATGGCAGTGCCACAAGTAAGTGGTACTATCATTACTATCTTATATCTTTTGGCATGAAAATGTGTATCACTACGATCGAGATTCAATAAACCATTCCTTTAGGTGCAAGACCATTGAAGGTATTATTCAAATAAATAGAGTAACCATTATTCTCCTTAAATGAATAACCGTATTGCAATAGACATAATCCAATCATGTCTATGCTCAACGCAAACACCAAATGACAATTATTCAGGTTTAATACTAATCTTGATGGTAGAGGGAGCATGCGATGTTTGATCACATCAAACTTGGAAACACTTCCAACACATATCGTCAGCTCACCTTTAGCTAGTCTCCGTTTATTCCGTAGCCTTTTATTTTGAGTCACTAACACTTAGCAACCGAACCGGTATCTAATACCCTGGTGCTACTAGGAGTACTAGTAAAGTACACATTAACTTAATGTATATCCAATATACTACTATCGACCTTGCCAGCCTTCTCATCTACCAAGTATATAGGGTAATTCTGCTCCAGTGGCTGTTCCCTTTATTACAGAAGCACCGAGTCTCGGGTTTGGGTTCAACCTTGGGTTTCTTCACTAGAGCAGCAGCTGATTTGCCGTTTCATGAAGTCTCCCTTCTTGCCCTTGCCCTTTTGAAACTAGTGGTTTTACTAACCATCAACAATTGATGCTCCTACTTGACTTCTACTTTCGCGGTGTCAAACATCGCGAATACTTCAAGGATCATCATATCTATCCCTGATATGTTATAGTTCATCATGAAGCTCTAGCAGCTTGGTGGCAATGACTTTGGAGAAACATCACTATCTCATCTGGAAGATCAACTCCCACTCGATTCAAGTGATTGTTGTACTCAGACAATTTGAGCACAAGCTCAACAATTGAGCTTTTCTCCCTTAGTTTGCAGGATAAGAAAATCGTCGGAGGTCTTATACCTCTTGACGTGGGCACGAGCCTGAAATCCCAATTTCAGCCCTCGAAACATCTCATATGTTCCGCGACGTTTCGAAAAATGTCTTTGGTGCCTCAACTCAAAATCGTTTAAATGAACTATCACGTAGTTATCAAAACGTGTATGTCCGATGTTCACAACATCCACAGACGACGTTTGGGGTTCAGCACACTGAGCAGTGCATTAAGGATATAAGCTTTCTTCTTTCCGCATAATCGCTACTGTCAACTTTCAACTATATTTTCTCTAGGAACATATCTAAACAGTGGAACTAAAGCACGAGTTTACGACATAATTTGCAAAGATCTTTTGACTATGTTCAGGATAATTAAGTTCATCTAATGAACTCCCACTCAGATAGACATCCCTCTAGTCATCTAAGTGATTACGTGATCCGAGTCAACTAGGCCGTGTCCGATCATCACGTGAGACGGACTAGTCATCATCGGTGAACCTCTTCATGTTGATCGTATCTACTATACGACTCATGCTCGACCTTTCGGTCTCTTGTGTTCCGAGGCCATGTCTGTACATGCTAGGCTCGTCAAGTCAACCTAAGTGTTTCGCGTGTGTAAATCTGGCTTACACCCGTTGTATGTGAACGTAAGAATCTATCACACCCGATCATCACGTGGTGCTTCGAAACGACGAACTTTCGCAATGGTGCACAGTTAGGGGGGACACTTTCTTGAAATTTTAATGAGGGATCATCTTATTTACTACCGTTGTTCTAAGCAAATAAGATGCATAAACATGATAAACATCACATGCAATCAAATAGTGACATGATATGGCCAATATCATATTGCTCCTTTTGATCTCCATCTTCGGGGCTCCATGATCATCATCGTCACCGGCATGACACCATGATCTCCATCATCGTGTCTCCATGAAGTTGTCTCACCAACTTATTACTTCTACTACTATGGCTACCGGTTAGCAATAAAGTAAAGTAATTACATGGCGTTGTTCAATGACATGCAGGTCATACAATAAATAAAGACAACTCCTATGGCTCCTGCCGGTTGTCATACTCATCGACATGCAAGTCGTGATTCCTATTACAAGAACATGATCAATCTCATACATCACATATCATTCATCACATTCTTCTTGGCCATATCACATCACATAGCATACCCTGCAAAAACAAGTTAGACGTCCTCTAATTGTTGTTTGCATGTTTTACGTGGCTGCTATGGGATTCTAGCAAGAACGTTTCTTACCTTACGCAAAACCACAACATGATATGCCAATTGCTATTTACCCTTCATAAGGACCCTTTTCATCGAATCCGTTCCGACTAAAGTGGGAGAGACTGGCACCCTCTAGCCACCTTATGCACCAAGTGCATGTCAGTCGGTGGAACCTGTGTCGCGTAAGAGTACGTGTAAGGTCGATCCGGGCCTCTTCATCCCACAATACCATCGAAACAAGATTGGACTAGTAACGGTAAGCATATTGAACAAAATCAACGCCCATAACTACTTTGTGTTCTACTCGTGCAAAGAATCTACGCAATAGACCTAGCTCATGATGCCACTGTTGGGGAACGTAGCAAAAATTCAAAATTTTCCTACGTGTCACCAAGATCTATCTATGGAGAAACCAGCAACGAGGGGAAGGAGAGTGCATCTACATACCCTTGTAGATCGCTAAGCGGAAGCGTTCAAGAGAACGGGTTGAAGGAGTCGTACTCGTCGTGATCCAAATCACCGGAGATCCTAGTGCCGAACGGACGATACCTCCGCGTTCAACACACGTACAGCCTGGTGACGTCTCCCATGCCTTGATCCAGCAAGGAGAGAGGGAGAGGTCGAGGAAGACTCCATCCAGCAGCAGCACAACGGCGTGGTGGTGATGGAGGAGCGTGGTGATCCAGCAGGGCTTCGCCGAGCACCGCGGGAGAGAAGGAGTAAATGGGAGAGGGGGAGGGCTGCACCAGAACATGGGTGCGGCTGGCCTCCCACCCCCCACATATATATAGGGGCAAGGGAGAGGGGGGCCGGCCCGCTCAGATCTAATCTGAGGAGGGGGCGGTGGCCAGGGGGGTTGCCTTGCCCCCCAAGGCAAGGGGGCGCCCCCTTTAGGGTTTCCCCCAAGCCCTAGGCGCCTTGGGCCTTGGTGGGGGGGGGGGGGGGGGTGGGCACACCAGCCCACCTGGGGATGGTCCCCTCCCACACTTGGCCCATGCAGCCCTCTGGGGCTAGTGGCCCCACTTGGTGGACCCTCGGGACCCTCCCGGTGGTCCCGGTACATTACCGATAGCACCCGGAACTTTTCCGGTGACCAAAACAGGACTTCCCATATATAAATCTTTACCTCCGGACCATTCCGGAACTCCTCGTGACGTCCGGGATCTTATCCGGGACTCCGGACAACATTCAGTAACCACATACAAACTTCGTTTATAACCCTAGCGTCATCGAACCTTAAGTGTGTAGACCCTACGGGTTCGGGAACCATGCAGACATGACCGAGACGTTCTCCGGTCAATAACCAACAGCGGGATCTGGATACCCATGTTGGCTCCCACATGTTCCATGATGATCTCATCGTATGAACCACGATGTGAAGGACTCAATCGATCCCGTATACAATTCCCTTTGTCTAGCGGTATAGTACTTGCCCGAGATTCGATCGTCGATATACCGATACCTTGTTCAATCTCGTTACCGGCAAGTCTCTTTACTTGTTCCGTAACACATCATCACATGATCAACCCCTTGGTCACATTGTGCACATTATGATGATGTCCTATCGAGTGGGCCCAGAGATACCTCTCCGTTTACACGGAGTGACAAATCCCAGTCTCGATTCGTGTCAACCCAACAGACACTTTCGGAGATACATGTAGTGCACCTTTATAGCCACCCAGTTACGTTGTGACGTTTGGTACACCCAAAGCATTCCTACGGTATCCAGGAGTTGCACAATCTCATGGTCTAAGGAAATGATACTTGACATTAGAAAAGCTTTAGCATACGAACTACACGATCTTTGTGCTAGGCTTAGGATTGGGTCTTGTCCATCACATCATTCTTCTAATGATGTGATCCCGTTATCAACGACATCCAATGTCCATGGTCAGCAAAACCGTAACCATCTGTTGATCAACGAGCTAGTCAACTAGAGGCTTACTAGGGACATGGTGTTGTCTATGTACCCACACATGTATCTGAGTTTCCTATCAATACAATTATAGCATGGATAATAAACGATTATCATGAAAAAAGAAATATAATAATAACTAATTTATGACTGCCTCTAGGGCATATTTCCAACACTCAGATCACGGATCCAATCCGCATCATTGCTAGTAACATCTTTCAACACAGTTTTCTCTAGTAACATATCAAAATAAACATATGAAAGCAACAACGCGAGCTATTGATCTACAACATAATTTGCAAAATACTACCAGGACTAAGTTCATGATAAATTAAAGTTCAATTAATCATATTACTTAAGAACTCCCACTTAGATAGACATCCCTCTAATCATCTAAGTGATCACGTGATCCAAATGAACTAAACCATGTCCGATCATCACGCGAGATGGAGTAGTTTTCAATGGTGAACATCACTATGTTGATCATATCTACTATATGATTCATGCTCGACCTTTCGGTCTCAGTGTTCCGAGGCCATATCTGTATATGCTAGGCTCGTCAAGTTTAACCTGAGTATTCCGAGTGTGCAACTATTTTGCACCTGTTGTATTTGAACGTAGAGCCTATCACACCCGATCATCACGTGGTGTCTCAGCACGAAGAACTTTCGCAATGGTGCATACTCAGGGAGAACACTTATACCTTGAAATTTAATGAGAGATCATCTTATAATGCTACCGTCAATCAAAGCAAAATAAGATGCATAAAGGATAAACATCACATGCAATCAATATAAGTGATATGATATGGCCATCATCATCTTGTGCTTGTGATCTCCATCTCTGAAGCACCGTCATGATCACCATCGTCACCGGCGCGACACCTTGATCTCCATCGTAGCATCGTTGTCATCTCGCCAACTATTGCTTCTACGACTATCGTTACCGTTTAGTGATAAAGTAAAGCAATTACAGGGCGATTGGATTGCATACAATAAAGAGACAACCTTATGGCTCCTACCAGTTGCCGATAACTCGGTTACAAAACATGATCATCTCATACAATAAAATATAGCATCACGTCTTGACCATATCACATCACAACATGCCCTGCAAAAACAAGTTAGACGTCCTCTATTTTGTTGTTGCAAGTTTTACGTGGCTGCTACGGGCTGAGCAAGAACCGTTCTTACCTACGCATCAAAACCACAACGATAGTTCGTCAAGTTAGTGCTGACACCCACCAGCCACCTATGTGCAAAGCACGTCGGTAGAACCAGTCTCACGTAAGCGTACGCGTAATGTCGGTCCGGGACGCTTCATCCAACAATACCGCCGAACCAAAGTATGACATGCTGGTAAGCAGCATAACTTGTATCGCCCACAACACACTTGTGTTCTACTCGTGCATATAACATCTACGCATAAAACCTGGCTCGGATGCCACTGTTGGGGAGCGTAGTAATTTCAAAATTTTCGTACGCACATGCAAGATCATGGTGATGCATAGCAACGAGAGGGAAGAGTGTTGTCCATGTACCCTCGTAGACCGAAAGCGGAAGCGTTAGCACAACACGGTTGATGTAGTCGTACGTCTTCACGATCCGACCGATCAAGTACCGAACGCACGACACCTCCGAGTTCAGCACACATTCAGCTCGATGACGTCCCTCGAACTCCGATCCAGCCGAGCTTTGAGGGAGAGTTCCGTCAGCACGACGGCGTGGTGACGATGATGATGTTCTACCGACGCAGGGCTTCGCCTAAGCACCGCTACGATATTATCGAGGTGGATTATGGTGGAAGGGGGCACCACACACGGCTAAGAGATCCAAGGGATCAATTGTTGTGTCTCCAAGGGGTGGGCCCCTCACCGTATATAAAGGAGTGGAGGAGGGGGAGGGTCGGCCCTCTCTATGGCGCGCCCTAGGAGGAGTCCTGCTCCCATCGGGAGTAGGATTTCCCCCCTTCCAAGTAGTAGGAGTAGGAGTCAAGGAAAGGGGAGAGAGAAGAGAAGGAACGAGGGGGCGCAGCCCCTCCCCCTAGTCCAATTCGAACTTGGCCTTGGGGGGGCGCCTAGCCTCTCCTCTCTCTTTCCCCTAAAGCCCAATAAGGCCCATATACTCCCCGGCGAATTCCCGTAACTCTTCGGTACTCCAAAAAATACCCGAATCACTAGGAACCTTTCTGATGTCCGAATATAGTCGTCCAATATATCAATCTTTATGTCTCAACCATTTCGAGACTCCTCGTCATGTCCCCGATCTCATCCAAGACTCCAAACTACCTTCGGTACATCAAAACACATAAACTCATAATATAACCGTCATTGAACTTTAAGCGTGCGAACCCTACGGGTTCGAGAACAATGTAGACATGACCGAGAGACGTCTCCGGTCAATAACCAATAGCAGAACCTGGATGCTCATATTGGCTCCCACATATTCTATGAAGATCTTTATCGGTCAAACCGCATAACAACATACGTTGTTCCCTTTGTCATTTGTATGTTACTTGTCCGAGGTTCGATCGTCGGTATCTCAATACCTAGTTCAATCTCATTACTGACAAGTCTCTTTACTCGTTCCGTAATACATCATCCCACAACTAACTCATTAGTTACAATGCTTGCAAGGCTTATAGTGATGTGCATTACTGAGTGGGCCCAGAGACACCTCTCCGACAATGGGAGTGACAAATCCTAATCTCAAAATACGCCAACCCGACAACTACCTTCAGAGACACCTGTAGAGCACCTTTATAATCACCCAATTGCGTTGTGATGTTTGGTAGCACACAAAGTGTTCCTCCGGTAAACGGGAGTTGCATAATCTCATAGTCATGGGAACATGTATAAGTCATGAAGAAAGCAATAGCAACATACTAAACGATCAAGTGCTAAGCTAACGGAATGGGTCAAGTCAATCACATCATTCTCCTAATGATGTGATCCCGTTAATCAAGTGACAACTCATGTCTAGGGTTAGGAAACATAACCATCTTTAATTAACGATCTAGTCAAGTAGAGGCATACTAGTGACACTCTGTTTGTCTATGTATTCACACATGTATTATGTTTCCGGTTAATACCATTCTTGCATGAATAATAAACATTTATCATGATTTAAGGAAATAAATAATAACTTTATTATTGCCTCTAGGGCATAATTCCTTCAGGGGGCGCGCCTACCCCCCTGGGCGTGGCCTCCTCGTAGAGTCCCAGACTTCAACTCCAAGTCTTCTGGATTGCTTTTGGTCCAAGAAAGATCCTCGCGAAGGTTTCATTCCGTTTGGACTCCATTTGATATTCTTTTTTTGTAAAACACTAAAATAGGCAAAAAATAGAAACTGACACTGGGCCTCCGGTTAATAGGTTAGTCCCAAAAATAATATAAAAGAGCATATTAAAGCACATTAAACATCCAAATAGATAATATAATAGCATGGAACAATAAAAAATTATAGATACATTGCAGACGTTTCAGGGATGACCCACAAGTGTAGGGGTTCTATCGTAGTCCTTTCGATAAGTAAGAGTGCCGAACCCAACGAGGAGCAGAAGGAAATGACAGGCGGTTTTCAGTAAGGTATTTTATGCAAGCACTGAACTTATCGGTAAAAGATAGTTTAGTGATAAGGTAATTTGTAACGGGTAACAAGCAATGAAAGTAAATAATGTGCAGCAAGGTGGCCCAATCTTTTTTGTAGCAAAGGACAAGCCTGGACAAGTTCTTATATAGAGAAAAGCGCTCCCGAGGACACATGGGAATTATTATCAAGCTAGTTTTCATCACGCTCATATGATTCGCGTTCGTTACTTTGATAATTTTATATGTGGGTGGACCGGTGCTTGGGTACTGTCCTTTCTCGGACAAGCATCCCACTTATGATTAACCCCTATTGCAAGCATCCGCAACTACAAAAGAAGTATTAAGGTAAACCTAACCATAGCATGAAACATATGGATCCAAATCAGCCCCTTACGAAGCAACACATAAACTAGGGTTTAAGCTTCTGTCACTCTAGAAACCTATCATCTACTTAATACTTCCTAGGGATAATTAATTTGGTGCCCTTAGTTGTGTCCCACTCGGCAGGTTTACCCCTAGTTTCCGAAAACACTTGTTCCTGCCCAAACCACTTTGCTCCTCTTATGCTTTTGCCCTTTGACCGTTTGACCATCACTTTGAAAACTTCATTAAAAATTCATACTAACTCAGAAAAATTCAAATAAGATATCAAAATGTTTAGAAAAGCATCACCTATATGTGCATGTCATTTTCATTCATGAAAAAAGTGTTGGCCAGTCCCCATCTTAGTTTTAGCTCAAATGATCTTAGCATGCATAGTAAAATCTAAAAAAATTCTAAAAATTCTAAAACAAATTGGTGTGAAACTTTGACCAATGTTTTGAGTGCTTGCCAAGTTTCATGAGGGAATGACATTCGTGGAAGTCGTGGCAAAAAAACAAAAATTAATGCTCCAAAATTTCATTTTTTTGCCATGACTTCCACGAATGTCATTTCCTTATGAAACTTGGCAAGCACTCAAAACATTAGTCAAAGTTTGCCACCAATTTTTTTTTAGAATTTTTAGATTTTTTTTAGATTTTAAATTTCATGCTAAGATGATATGAGCTAAAACCGAGATGATGACTGGCCAACACTTTTTTCATGAATGCAAATGACATGCACATATAGGTGATGCTTTTCTGAACATTTTGATATCTTATTTGAATTTTTCTGAGTTAGTATGATTTTTTTATGAAGTTTTCAAATTGATGGTCAAACGGTCAAAGGGCAAAAGCATAAGAGGGGCAAAGTGGTTTGGGCAGGAACAAGTGTTTCCGGAAACTAGGGGTAAACCTGCCGAGTGTGACCCAACTAGGGGCATAAAATCAATTATCCCTACTTCCTAATGCCTTCCTCTAGGCCCAAATAATGGTGAACTGTCATGTAGTCGACGTTCACATAACACCACTAGAGGAGAGACAACATACATCTCAAACCCTCACAAAGCATATTCATGTTCATGATCAGAGGGGTATTAATATGCATTAAGGATCTGAACAAATGATCTTCCACCAAATAAACCAACTAGCATCAACTACAAGGAGTAATCAACACCACTAGCAACCCACAGGTACCAATCTGAGGTTTTGGTACAAAGATTGGATACAAGAGACGAACTAGGGTTTGAGAGGAGATGGTGCTGGTGAAGATGTTGATGGATATTGACCCCCTCCCAATGAGAGGATCGTTGGTCATGACGATGGTGATGATTTCCCCCTCCCGGAGGGATGTTTCCCTGGCGGAACAGCTCCGCCAGAGCCCTAGATTGGTTCCACCTCGTGGCGGCAGAGTTTCGTCCCGAAAGCTTGCTTATGATTTTTTCGAGGGTAAAAGACTTCATATAGCATAAGATGGGCACCGGAGGGCTGCCAGGGGGCCCACGAGGCAGGGGGGCGTGCCCCCACCCTCGTGACCAGGGTGTGGGCCTCCTCTAGTACTTCTTCCGCTCAATATTTATTATTA
Organism: Triticum aestivum; assembly: GCF_018294505.1. NCBI lineage: Eukaryota > Viridiplantae > Streptophyta > Magnoliopsida > Poales > Poaceae > Triticum > Triticum aestivum. The sequence goes on from NC_057807.1 coordinate 657,665,500, forward strand.
ATTCCAAAAATGACTTTCGTGGAGTTTCAGGACTTTTGGAGCTGTGCAGAATAGGTCTCCAATATTTGCTCCTTTTCCAGCCCAGAATCCCAGCTGTCGGCATTCTCCCTCTTCATGTAAACCTTGTGAAATAAGAGAGAATAGCCATAAATATTTTGACATAACGTCTAACAACATCCCATAATGCAATAAATATCGATATAAAAGCATGATGCAAAATGGACGTATCAACTCCCCCAAGCTTAGACCTCGCTTGTCCTCAAGCGGATGCCGATATCGGAAAATATGTCCACATGTTTAGAGATAGAGGTGACGATAAAATAAAATACGGACATGAGGGCATCATGATCATTCTTATAACATCAACATACATATATTTTGTCATATGATTAATTATGCTAAAGTAACAATCTATTCACAATGTCAAGTATGAATCAGAATCTTCATTGAAAACTAACAAACTATAATCTCAGTCATTGAAGCAATTGCAATTTATAACATCGGAAAGAGTCAATATAAGAGATTTTCAGCAAGTCCACATACTCAACTATCATTTAGTCTTCCACAATTGCTAACACTCACGCAATACTTATGGGTATGGAGTTTTAATTGGACACAGAGAAAGATAGGGGCTTATAGTGTTGCCTCCCAACCTTTTACCTCAAGGGTAATGTCAACAATAATAGTTCATGATAACTTACATCCAATTGGATATATATATCAGGATCTTTCATACACGAGGTGCTTGCCAAAGGATAAAATATAAAAAGGAAAGGTGAAGATCACCATGACTCTTGCATAGGACAGAAATAAAAGATAGGTTGTCATGTGCTTTTATGGTTGGATGCAAGAAATCTTAATGCAAAAGAACGTCACTTTATATTGCCACTTGTGATACGGACCTTTATTATGCAGTCCGTCGCTTTTATTACTCCCATATCACAAGATCGTATAAAGCTTATTTTCTCCACACTATTAAGTCATACATATTTAGAAAGCAATTTTTATTGCATGCAACATGACAACTTACTTGAAGGATCTTACTCAATTCATAGGTAGATATGGTGGACTCTCATGGCAAAACTGGGTTTAAGGATATTTGGAAGCACAAGTAGTATCTCTACTTGGTGCAAGGAATTTGGCTAGCATGAGGGGGAAAGGCAAACTCAACATGTTGGATGATCCATGACAATATACTTTAATTAATATGTGAGAAAATATAACCCAGTACGTCGTCTTCCTTGTCCAACATCAACTCTTTAGCATGTCATACTTTAAGGAGTGCTGACAATCATAAAAGATGTCCAAGACAATATATTTATATGTGAGAACCTCTCTTCCTGCATTACTTCCTATTAATTGCAATGATGACTAAAACTATGTTTGCCAACTCTCAACAACTTTTAATCATCATACTCTTTATATGTGAAGTCATTACTATCCATTAGATCAATATGGTCTCTTTTAATTCTTTTTGTTCTTTTATTTCCTCAAGATCATAGCAAGATAGCAAAGCCCTTGACTCAACACTAATCTTTATTATATATAGCTCACGGACTCGATTACATAGAGGGATCATAAAGCAAAACTCAAAACTAAATCATACCAAAACTTTATTCTACTAGATCAAGATATTACTAAAAGAATCGAACTAAGAAAAACGGTAAAGATAGGGGTGTGATGGTGATACAATGCCAGGGCACCTCCCCCAAGCTTGGCAGTTGCCAATGTGAGTGCCCATACCCATGTAATTAATTCCTCGGAGGTGGTGATGATGGAGTTGTTGATGATGTAGGCTTGTCGTCCGTCTTCCAAGGCATAGGCTCACCATCATAGAATGATGATCGAGTCTCCGGGATCCTCAAATCTGTAGCCAAACTCATCCTCTTGAATCTATATTCATACTCAAAGTTTTGGTTTTGCTGGTCATAGATCTGGGCTTGGAGGTGCTTGATTTTCTCATGAAGCTTGAAGATGGTCTCCCCAATGTTCTTGGCGTCCAGCTTGTGGTTGTTGGTGAACTCCGCGATCATCATCTGGTTGGCGTTGAGTCCGTGTTCCACCATCCCTTGGCACTTGAAAACTTGTTGTTCCATTCTTTCGAGCTTTGTCTCCACGCTTCCGGTACTCCTTGGTCCCTCAACATCACAGATGTGCAGCACCCCCTCACGCATCTCAATGGTTTGAGGGTGATGCAGCACCTCCGTGAGGTAGGGGTTGACGACCCTCTCGAAAAACTTGTCCTTGGGGGCGCTTGAAGACGTCATGGTGCTCTAGATCTATCAAAAAAACAGCTCGGAACAAAGACAGAGGATATTTGCGTGATACGGTGGTGAAAACATTCGGGAGATTATATAATGAATTTTCACCGGCCAAAAGAAGTATCGTGCAAGAAAACGGAGTCCGGAGAGCACATGAGGTGCCCACGAGGTAGGGGGCGCGCCCAGGGGGTAGGGCGTGCCCTCCACCCTTGTGGACGCCTCGTGCCCTTCCCGGACTAGTTCTTATTTTCCCGTTTTCTTAAATATTCCAAAATGGAGAAAAATTGCTATTAGAACTATTTTGGAGTTGGTTTACTTACCGTACCACATACCTATTCCTTTTCGGAGTCTAAAACTTTCTGGAAAGTGTCCCTTATGTTTTCCCCCGGGGTTATGGTTTCAATAACATTAGTTTGAACATTTATAGGATTACCTGAGATATAATGTTTGATTCTTTGACCGTTCGCCACCTTCGGATTTGTGCCTTTGAAGTTGTTGATTTTTATGGCACCAGAACAATAGACCTCCTCGATAACGTAAGGGCCTTCCCATTTAGGGAGAAGTTTCCCTGCAAAAAATCTTAAATGAGAGTTGAATAGCAACACTTAATCACCTATGTTAAACTCATGCTTTTGTATCCTTTTGGCATGCCATCTTTTAACCTTTTCTTTAAACAGTTTGGCATTCTCGTAGGCTTGGGTTCTCCATTCATCAAGTGAGCTAATGTCAAACAATCTCTTCTCACCAGCAAGTTTGAAATCATAATTGAGCTCTTTAATGGCCCAATATGCCTTATGTTCTAGTTCTAGAGGTAAATGACATGCTTTCCCATAAACCATTTTATATGGAGACATACCCATAGGGTTCTTATATGCAGTTCTATAAGCCCATCATGCATCATCAAGTTTCTTGGACCAATTCTTTCTAGATCCATTGATAGTCTTTTGCAAAATTAATTTGAGCTCTCTATTACTCAATTCTACTTGACCACTAGACTGTGGGTCATATGGAGATGCAATTCTATGATTAACATCATACTTAGCAAGCATTTTATGAAAAGCACCATGATTAAAATGTGAACCACCATCAGTAATTAAGTATCTAGGGACTCCAAACCTCGGAAAAATAACTTCTTTAAGCATCTTAATAGAGGTGTTATGATCAACACTACTAGTTGGAATAGCTTCTACCCACTTAGTAACGTAATCAACAACAACTAAAATATGTGTATACCCATTAGTGGAAGGAAACGGTCCCATATAATCAAAGCCCCAAACATCAAATGGTTCAATAACAAGAGAACAGTTCTTAGGCATTTCTTGACGTCTACTAATATTACCAATTCTTTGACATTCATCACAAGACAAGACAAACTTACGGGCATCTTTGAAGAGAGTAGGCCAATAAAAAACCGGATTGCAGTACCTTATGTGCAGTTCTATCTCCAGCGTGGTGTCCTCCATATGCCTTGGAGTGACACTTGCGTAGGATTTGTTCTTGTCCATGCTCAGGTACACAACGTCTAATAACACCATCTACTCCTTCTTTATAAAGGTGTGGTTCATCCCAGAAGTAATGCCTTAAATCATAGACAAACTTTTTCTTTTGCTGGTATGTGAAACTAGGTGGTATAAATTTAGCAACAATGTAATTAGCATAATCAGCATACCATGGAGCATTACGAGAAGCATTTATGACAGCTAATTGTTCATCAGGAAAGCTATCATCAATAGGTAGTGGGTCATCAAGGACATTCTCTAACCTAGACAAGTTGTCTGCAACGGGGTTCTCAGCTCCCTTTCTATCAATAATATGCAAATCGAATTCTTGTAGCAAGAGAAACCATCTAATAAGTCTAGGTTTAGCATCTTTCTTTTCCATAAGATATTTAATAGCAGCATGATCAATGTGAATAGTTACATTAGAATCAACAATATAAGGTCTAAACTTATCACAAGCAAACACAAGAGCTAAGAATTCTTTTTCAGTAGTAGCATAATTTCTCTGGGCAGTGTCTAGAGTTTTACTAGCACATTGAGTAACATTTAGTTTCTTATCAACTCTTTGTCCTAAAATAGCACCTACAGCATAATCACTAGCATCACACATAATTTCAAAGGGTAAATTCCAATCAGGTGGCTGAACAATAGGTGCAGAAATCAAAGCTTTCTTAAGTATTTCAAATGCTTCTACACAATCATCATCGAAGACAAAAGGAATATCTTTTTGTAAGAGATTAGTCAGAGGCCTAGAAATTTTAGAGAAGTCCTTAATGAATCTCCTATAAAAACCGGCATGACCAAGGAAACTTCTTATACCTTTGATGTCCTTAGGACACGACATCCTTTCAATAGCATCAACCTTAGCTTTATCAACTACAATACCTCTTTCAGAAATTTTATGCCCCAAGACAATGCCTTCATTAACCATAAAGTGGCACTTATCCCAATTCAAGACAAGACTAGTATCTTCGCATCTCTGCAAAACTCGTTCAAGGTTGCTCAAGCAATCATCAAAAGAGGATCCATAAACGGAGAAATCATCCATGAATACCTCACAAATCTTTTCAAAAAAGTCAGAGAATATAGCCATCATGCATCTTTGAAAGGTAGCAGGTGCATTACATAAACCAAAAGGCATACGTCTATAAGCCAAAGTACTGAAAGGGCAAGTAATAGTGGTCTTTTCTTGATCCTCTGCTGACACTGGTATTTTGAGAGAAACCAGAGTAACCATCTAGAAAGCAAAAATGTGTATGTTTGGATAGTCTTTCTAGCATTTGATCAATAAAAGGTAAAGGGTAATGATCCTTTTTAGTAGCTTTATTTAATTTGCGGAAGTTAATTACCATCCTATAACCTATAATAATTCTTTGCGGGGTCAATTCATCTTTATTATTAGGAACGACAGTAATACCTCCCTTCTTAGGGACACAATGGACAGGACTTACCCACTGACTATCAGCAACGGGATAAATTATACCTGCCTCAAAGAGCTTTAGTATTTCCTTTGTTACCACTTCTTTCATCTTAGGATTTAACCGTCGTTGGTGATCAATAACTGGTTTGGCGTCTTCCTCCAATTTATTTTGTGTTGGCATAGCGTGGGACTAATGCCCTTAAGATCATCAAGAGTGTATCCAATAGCAGCACGGTGCTTCTTCAGAGTTTTCAATAATCTCTCCTCTTCCTGCTCTGAAAGGTTAGCACTAATAATAATAGTATATATCTTCTTTTCATCAAGATAAGCATATTTAAGAGTATCAGGTAATGGTTTAAGCTCAAACACGGGATCACCCTTGGGTGGTGGAGGATCCCCTAGGATTTCAACAGGCAAGTCGTGTTTCAAAATAGGTCCCTGTTTAAATAATACTTCATCTATTTCCCTTCTTTCATTCATAAACATATCATTTTCATGGCCTAGCAAATATTGTTCTAAAGGATCATTAGGAGGCATGACAATAGAAGCAAGACCAACAATTTCATCCTTACTAGGCAATTCTTTATCATGGGGTTGTCTATGAAATTTAGCAAAGTTAAACTCATGAGACATATCTCCCAAACCAATAGTAACAACATCCTTTTCGCAATCTATCCTAGCATTAACAGTGTTCAAGAAGGGTCTACCAAATATGATGGGACAAAAGTCATCTTGTGGCAAACCAAGAACAAGAAAATCAGCAGGATATTTAACTTTCCCACACAAGACTTCAACATCTCTAACAATCCCAATTGGTGAAATAGTATCTCTATCGGCAAGCTTAATTGTAACATCGATTTCTTCTGTCTAAGCAGGTGCAATGTCATGCATAATTTCTTTATATAAAGAATGAGGTATTGCACTAGCACTAGCACCCATATCACATAAGCCATCATAAAAATGATCTCCTATTTTAACAGAAATGACAGGCATGCCTACAACAGGTCTATGTTTCTTAGCACCGGATCTAGCAATTATAGCAGCTGCATCACATAAATAAATAACATGCCCATCAATATTATCAGCCAAGAGATCTTTAACCATAGCAATACTAGGTTCAACTTTAATTTTCTCAGGTGGTGTATATGTTCTAGTATTACGTACTCTTATGAACCACAGTTGAAGCTTTAGCATGATCCTTTATCGTAACAGGGAAAGGTGGTTTCTCAATATAAGTAGAAGGAAAATAGGATCATTATAAGTGATAGTCTTTTCTTCAACTGTAATAGGTGCAACTACTTTTACTTTAGTGGGAGGATTATATTTAAACCACTTCTCCTTAGGGAGATCAACATGAGTAGCAAATGATTCACAGAAAGAAGCTACTATCTTAGAGTCAAGTCCATATTTAGTGCTAAATCCACGAAAGCATCGGTATCCATGAAAGATTTAACACAATCAAACTTAGGTATTATACCTGACTCATTACCTTCGCCGAGATCCCAATCTTCAGAGTTATGTTTAAATCTTTCAAATAAATCCCATTTGAATTCAATAGTCTTCATCATAAAAGACCCAGTACAAGAAGTATCGAGCATGGAGCGATTGTTGAGGGAGAGCCGAGCATAAAATTTTTGAATAATCATTTCTCTTGAGAGCTCATGATTGGGGCATGAGTATAACATTGACTTAAGCCTCCCCCAAGCTTGAGCGGTGTTTTCTCCTTCGCGAGGACAAAAATTATATATATATATATATATATAAATAAAATTACGATCATGATGAAAAAGATGGATAGGATAAAACTTTTGGTAAAATTCCAATTTCAATCGTTTGTAGTCCCATGATCCCATATCATCACATAGCCTATGCCATGTCAATGCATCTCCCTTCAAAGATAAAGGGAAGACCTTCTTCTTGACAATATCGTCGGGCATACCTGCAAGCTTAAATAATCCACAAACTTCATCCACATATATTAGGTGTAAATCGGGATGCAATGTTCCATCTCCTGTAAAGGGATTAGCTAGCAGTTTCTCTACCATACCCGAAAGAATTTCAAAGTAAACATTTTCAGTAGGTTCAGTAGGTTGAGGAGCAACTCTTTGCTCTACTGGCCGGGGTGAAGATACCCCGAACAAGCCCCTCAAAGGATTATGTTCCATAGTAACAAGTGACAGTAAATTTCAGCACACTATATAAATTTTTCCTTACCAAATTCCACTTACCAAAGGCGCTTCACTCCCCGGCAAGGGCGCCAAAAAAGAGTCTTGATGACCCACAAGTGTAGGAGATCTATCGTAGTCCATTCGATAAGTAAGAGTGTCGAACCCAACGAGGAGCAGAAGGAAATGACAAGAGGTTTTCAGTAAGGTATTCTCTGCAAGCACTAAAATTATAGGTAACAGATAGTTTTGTGATAAGGTAATTTGTAACGAGTAACAAGCAATGAAAGTAAATAAGGTGCAGCAAGGTGGCCCAATCCTTTTTGTAGCAAAGGACAAGCCTGAACAAGTTCTTATATAGATAAAAGCGCTCCCGAGGACACATGGGAATTATTGTCAAGCTAGTTTTCATCACGCTCATATGATTCACGTTCGTTACTTTGATAATTTGATATGTGGGTGAACCGGTGCTTGGGTACTGTTCTTTCTTGGACAAGAATCCCACTTATGATTAACCCCTATTGCAAGCATCCACTACTACAAAAGAAGTATTAAGGTAAACATAACCATAGCATGAAACATATGGATCCAAATCAGCCCCTTACGAAGCAACGCATAAACTAGGGTTTAAGCTTCTGTCACTCTAGCAACCCATCATCTACTTATTACTTACCAATTCCTTCCTCTAGGCCCAAATAATGGTGAACTATCATGTAGTCGATGTTCACATAACACCACTAGAGGAGAGACAACATACATCTCATCAAAATATCGAACGAATACTAAATTCACATGACTACTAATAGCAAGACTTCACCCATGTCCTCAAGAACAAACGTAACTAGTCACAAAGCATATTCATGTTCATGAGGGGTATTAATATGCATTTAGGATCTGAACAAATGATCTTCCACCGTATAAACCAACTAGCATCAACTACACGGAGTAATCAACACTACTAGCAACCCACATGTATCAATCTGAGGTTTTGGTACAAAGATTGGATACAAGAGATGAACTAGGTTTTGATAGGAGATGGTGCTGGTGAAGATGTTGATGGAGATTGACCCCCTCCTGATGAGAGGATCGTTGGTGATGATGATGGTGATGGTTTTCCCCTCCCGGAGGGATGTTTCCCCGGCAGAACAGTTCCGCCAAAGCCCTAGATTGGTTCCACCTCGTGGCGGCAGAGTTTCGTCTCGAAAGCTTGCTTATGATTTTTTCCAGGGTAAAAGACTTCATATAGCAGAAGATGGGCACCGGAGGGCTGCCAGGGGGCCCACGAGGCAGGGGCGCGCTTAGGGGGTAGGGCGCACCCCCACCCTCATGGCCAGGGTGTGGGTCCCTCTGGATCTTCTTCCGCTGAATATTATTATTTATTCCAAAAATGACTTTCGTGGAGTTTTAGGACTTTTGGAGCTGTGCAGAATAGGTCTCCAATATTTGCTCCTTTTCCAGCCCAGAATCCCAGCTGACAGCATTCTCCCTCTTCATATAAACCTTGTAAAATAAGAGAGAATAACCATAAGTATTGTGACATAACGTGTAATAACAGCCCATAATGCAATAAATATCAATATAAAAACATGATGCAAAATGGACATATCAATCAACAGCCATGGGTGATCCTTTGTACGGTAAACTGACGAAACCTCCATACAATTTTCATCGTGCATGGGAGTGGAATGTACTAGATAGAGAGCACATCAATTACGCTGCAATGGATGCCTACCTTTGTTTCAATATCTACAATGGTAGGATGAAGAGCGAGAGCCAAGTGTGCAGTTCAGGCAAAGAAGTATCGACCAAGACGAAGAGGGACAAGGACGAAGTCGAGCACGTGGACGAGGAGTCCGAGTAAGGTGGCAGTGTCGTCGCTCATGGTGGTTGTAATGCAGTGTCTACCGGATTAGTTGCTTAGTTTAATTTCAGGGTGCTTCGTTTTATTTGAGGGGTGTGTTGTGATGACCCCCCAGTAGAACTATGTTATGTTCCTTCTCATTACTTTAACTCTTCAGTACGTACATACTAGTATTTCTTACAGTTCGTCTTTTAGTTGGTATAGTACTACCACTCGTTTCTTCACATTATATTCGTACAATATATATGGCCAACATCATATTAGTTTTATTGGAGGGGTGTGTTGTGCTGGACACCATTGTTGTGACTCAAATCTCTTTTGCCATTTTATAATGACATAAATACCTATGGACCAACATGCCAGCTCTCCCTCTATCTCACAATAGTACTATAAAGTGTGGGGCCTACTTGATCCCAACAGCGTTCTTATTTTCCTGTAAAATTATTCGCTTGGTTACTCCTAACAAGTGGCACCACACTTATCATTGTGAGAATCGGCTTATTTTTGTCATATAACATGGTATTCGGGTTTGACGTGAAAATAACAATGTCTAATGGCATTTTGAGCAAACATCTAACGGAACAATGGCATTTTTGAGATATCTAATTGAATTTTTGAGCAAGCATCTCATGAATCGATGGCATATTTAGTAGTTGTAACTTCTAATGGCAAAACTGAGTAGTGATACACAACTAGTGGCATAAATAATAAGAACCCAAGATTTAAATAGGTATGTAATTTCTTTAATAGAATTTAGCACCCCATTTAAGCACATACTAGCTTTTTCAATAGTACTATATGCATAATTTGGCGACGAGCGCTCTCTATATGTACCGCCTTTTTTCTTTAATTTCATCTTGCTAGTTTTGCTCCATGGCGCAATCCATCGGTACTACTTCTATACAAAAGTATACATTTTTAAAAGGCTAGAGGGCGGGGCAGTCTCGGTTGGTCGGTTTCACGAGAGGCGAGGGCCTTTATGATTTGACGGCTCAGTACTGCTGGAAGGCGGGGCCTTGTGATTTGACTGCTTGTATAAATGTTGCCGACGAACTAAGGAGGAGCAAGGAACCGTTTGGTATACTCAAGTTTTCCACTAGAGTACTAGTACGACGGAGGAGCACGAAACACGGTAGCTGAGGGAGTCCTGGATTCGGGGGTATCCGGACTGCCGGACTATATACTTTCTCCGGACGGTAGGACCGTGAAGATACAAGACTCAAGACTTCGTCCCGTGTCCGGATAGGACTCTCCTTTGCGTGGAAGACAAGCTTGGCGATTCGGATATTATACTTCCTTCTTTGTAACCGACTCCGTGTAAACCCTAGCCCCCTCCGGTGTCTATATAAACTGGAGGGTTTAGTCCTTACAGGGACGATCACAATCATAATCATCATAGGCTAGCTTCTAGGGTTTAGACTCTATGATCTCGTGGTAGATCAACTCTTGTACTACTCATATCATCAATATCAATCAAGCAGGAAGTAGGGGTTTTCCTCCATCGAGAGGGCCCGAACCTGGGTAAACATCGTGTCCCTTGCCTCCTGTTACCAATAGCCTTAGACGCACAGATCGAGACCCCCTTCCCGAGATCCGCTGGTTTTGACACCGACATTGGTGCTTTCATTGAGAGTTCCTCTGTGTCATTGCTGCAAGGCTTGATGGCTCCTCCAATCATCAACAACGACACGGTCCAGGGTGAGACTTTTCTCCCCAGATAGATCTTCGTGTTTGGCGGCTTCACATTGCAGGCTAATTCGCTTGGCCATTTGGAGCAGATCGGCATCTATGCCCCTGGCCACCAGGACAGGTTCGGAAACTTGAAATACATGGCTGATATCCGCGGAGACTTGATCTTCAACAGAGTCGGGCCTGTGCCAGGAGCGCTGGACAGTCACGACGAGCACGGCCTGGACCTGCTGGCGGACAATGCTCGGGGTATCGCCCCTGCAGGAGCCCCGGACCTAAATCTGGAGCAGATTGCATCGTCCGAGGACGGGTGGATGGACCCCGCCCCAGAGGCCGCACACTCATTGGCGGTAGAGCCGAACACAGACTTCACCCTCAAGGAAGCCTGTGACACCGGACCACCGAACTCGTATCCGGTTGTAGGTTCCAGTCCGCGTGCCTCCAAGCCCGCCGAATCTGCTTGGGCTCCGATAATGGAGTTCACTGCCGCGGATATCTTCCAGCACTCGCCCTTTGGCGACGTGCTGAACTCCTTAAAATCCCTCTCTTTGTCAGGAGACTCTTGGCCGAACTATGTCTGGCTCGAATGGGAAGCAGGCGACGAAGGAATTCGTTGCCCACCCACCACCCACTTCATAGCCACTGTCGACGATGTATCAGACATGCCTGACTTCGACTCTGATGATACTGACAATATGGACGTCGGCGCAGGAGACGATTCAGAATCACTGGGGCGCTGGACTGCCACCTCGTCATACGATATATACATGGTGGATACGCCTAAGGAGGATGACGGCGACAATCCGGAAGATAAAACCCCCGGGCAAAAGCCAAAACGACAGCGCAAACGCCGCTCCAAGTCCAGCAACAGTAAAAATAGCGGTAAGAGCGCCAGAAAGATCGACACCCCAGTACACTCCGAAGGCAACAACGACCATATGGACCCAGCAATGGAGCAGGATGAGCCAGGTCATGCCGAACACAGCTCGGAGCAGACGCCCGATCACAATGATCCCGAGGGACGAATTCATCAAACCGCCCCAGGACAAGAACACAGTCCGGATGACGATGCATTCATCATCCCGGAAACACGCTTGGAATGAGATAACCTCCACAGAATGCTTATGGCCACTGCGAGAAGTCTAAAGAAGCAGAAGCAACGGCTAAAGGCCGCACAGGAAATGCTCAATCGCAGATGGAATAAAGTGCTAGACACTGAAGAAAAGTACGACGACGATCGCCATACAAAGAGCTTTCCAAAACGCAAGCTGCTACCAGAATTCGACGACGAGGCCATTCCACCGAAGAACAACACGGCCAGGAGGCCGGACAAACCACTTCATAACCGCAACAGAGCAGCTACCGATGCTACACACGATGTACGCGAGCTCCTGGATAAGAAAACCGACGCGGCTAGGTCCATCTACGGATCTAAAGGACACACCCCGACACAGGACTATGGTCACCAAAACGATCATACCAATCGGATACCAATTTGGAATCAACACCGGACACAACAACAACTGACGGCATGCCACACCACGTCTAGATACAGAGGGGCTGCTCACCCCCTGTGCTTCACCGAAGAAGTACTGGACCATGAATTTCCACAGGGTTTTAAACCTGTGAACATAGAGGCATACGACGAAACGACAGACCCAGCGGTCTGGATCGAGGATTTTATCCTGCATATACACATGGCTCGTGGGGACGACCTCCATGCCATCAAATACCTTCCCCTCAAGTTGAAGGGGCCAGCTCGACACTGGTTGAAAAGCCTCCCCAAAAATTTAATTGGAAGTTGGGAGGAACTCGAGGACACTTTCAGGGCCAATTTTCAAGGGACTTATGTCCGGCCTCCGGATGCGGACGATTTAAGTCACATAATCCAATAGCCCGGAGAGTCTGCCCGCAAGCTTTGGAACAGATTCCTCACTAAGAAGAACCAAATTGTCGATTGTCCGGATGCTGAAGCCTTAGAGGCCTTCAAACACAGCATCTGGGACGAGTGGCTCGCCAGACACCTCGGCCAAGAAAAGCCAAGGACAATGGCAGCCTTATCAAGCCTTATGACCCGCTTTTGCGCGGGTGAAGATAGCTGGTTGGCCCGTAAAGGCACCAGCGACCCAAGCACATCCGAAATAAGGGATGGCAATGGGAAGCCACGGCACAATAAAACAAACGTCAAAACAAGGAAGAGAGCCCGGACAACACAACGGTCATCGCTGGATTCAGGGGCTCTCGACCCGGTCAGCAAAAGAAGCCATTTAAAGGCAGCAAAGAGGGACCGTCCGATCTGAACAGAGTCCTAGATAGACTGTGCCAAATTCATGGCACCCCCGACAAACCTGCGAACCACACTCACAGAGAATGCTGGGTCTTCAAGTAGGCCGGCAAATTAAATGACGAACACATGGGAAGGGAAACACCAAGTGAAGACGAGGATGAGCCTTGCCAACCAAACACTGGGGGACAGAAAAAATTCCCACCAGAGGTAAAAACAGTAAACATGATCCACGCGACTCACACATCCACGAGAAGGCATGAATGCGTGCTCAAAGACGCATATGCTATAGAGCCCGTCGTACCCAAACCTAACCACTGGTCGGCTTGTCCGATCACTTTTGATCACACGGACTGCCTAACTAGTATTCAGCGCGGAGGATCAGATGCCTTGGTGCTCGACCCAATAATCGACGGATACCATCTTACTCACATCCTCCTGGACGGTGGCAGTAGTCTCAATTTAATATACCAGTACACTGTCCGCAGGATGGGGATAGACCCATCCAGTATCAGCCAAAGCAACACCACCTTTGAAGGGGTGATACCAGGCGTTGAAGCCCACGGCAGGGGCTCCATCATACTGGAGGTAACATTCGGTTTCCCCGGCAACTCCAGAAGCGAAGAACTACTCTTCACCATCGCCCCCTCCAAAGCGGCTATCAAGCATTGCTCGGGAGAACGGCATTCACCCGCTTCAACGTAGTACCGCATTACGCCTACCTCACACTAAGATGCCCGGTCCACGCGACGTCATCACCGTTAACGGAAACACAGAGTGCTCCTCATGCGCGGAGGAATACGCGACGGCTCTAGCAGCCGGACTCTAAGCAGCCTCTAACACCAGAAAGCATGACTGGTCGTCAAGACCACAGACACGGTTAGACGAGTCCGGCGGCTCGGATAAACCTGAGCTAGGGCACCATGTACGTAATCCCATAAAGGACACCAGGGGCTATAGATATTTAATACAGCCCCACTTTTGGCTTGACCTTATTAGCAGGCCAATGTCTTACACCTTTACTATCCATCGCATGCTTACGTTATACTCTTCTACATAAGTTTTTCTTTTTTACAGACACAATTCGTGCGATACCCTTCCAGGAAATGGCACAACGAATACAAAGGCGCAGACATGCAGCAGGGCCCCGCTCAGAGGTTTCTCTTTAGATTAAGCCCCTGTGTCAACCTTTTTTATTGTCTCTTGTTGTTTCCACATCCCATGGGTACTACACCCACAGAGGGTACTGCCGTTATTGGCATTTCGCCACGATAGACTGATGCACGTACCTGGAACTATAGGGTTCATAATGAAAGGGCATTCTTCACCCCATTTTATGTTGCAAAGTCCGAATACCTTCGGGAGTGTTCGGCGTCACGAGTTTGACCTTATATGCATCAGCTCCGAATCATGTCTTTGGTCAAATGTTGGGTTTTCCCGGCTCCTGGGTTTGCCACCTTACGTTCCGTTCTTATCGGGTAAGGCGGCCAAAGGAGAACTACTGCGATTGTGCCTTGGTTATTCCGGATGAGCACCTCAGTAGAGAAAGCTGAAAACTGACTGTCATGATACAGCGAGAGACTGTTCAACCACTCGAAGACTTATCAGAATCTTTAGGATTCCTCCGCATTAACGAAGGACCGTTTCTCGGTCATGTACAGACGCGCCCGTATTCGGATGCACGCGAAGGTACCAGGGGCTACATAGTAGCCCCACCGTCAAACTCCCATGGCTAAGTGAAAGTGTTACAGCTATATAGTCCGGTTGCCTAGTTCGACGTGCGATCACCTCCTTAATGGACCAAGACGTTGGAGGATCAAGTGTGTTTACGCATATTTTTCGCGAACACCCCCGCATTGTATGCGTGGGGGCTGAAGCCAACGACTGCTAACTTTTAGATTACACATATACATAAAAACGACCGCACAGGAGGCACAATAATACTTTCGGGCACAAAGTATAAATATAGCCTCATAATCAAAATAACATTGTTTTTACAATGAAGCGATTTGTCATTCGAACATGACATTCTTCGAGCACTGAGCCTCTATTAAGCAAGCACCTTCTGTTACCTGCTCCAAGTAATGCTCGACCGGATCCTGGCCTCCCGCCAGATTCTGGGTCGCAATGATGGTGGCCTCCATATCTGTCCAATATGCTTTAACATGGGAAAGTGCCATCCGTGCACCCTCTATACACGCCGACCTCCTCATGGCATCGATCTGAGATACGGCACCGAGGAATTGTTGCACCAAACCAAAATAACTGTCCGGCTTAGGCCCCTTCGGCCAAAGATGGTCTATTACAGACCGCATTGCAAGCCCGGACAACCTATGAAGCTCCGCCACATCAGCCATCTTCTCACTCAACGCAATGGCCGCGCGGGAGCATTGAATTGCGACCAGAATAGCTTTTCCACTTCTTTATCACCTTGATCCTCGAAAAACTTGGCCGCATCAGCCATACTCTTCGCCAAGTCCGCATACGCGTCTGCAGGGCTCCAGCGTCAATCCAGGGGAGCATACTTCGGATCTAAAAACTTCAATCGCAACAAGTAGGGGTTTTCAGCCACGATTTCTCCGGCCAGACGAAGCTCCTCCCGTGCATCCCTGCTTTCAGACCACGTCTCCTTGGCCGTATCAAGTGCCTTCTTCAGGTCAGCCAAGTTCACCTGATTCTCCTTCTCAAGGAGTTCATACCGGTTGGCGGCATTTTTCAGCTCCATAGCCATCTCGGCTATTTTGTCTTCGCTTCGGCGATGAGCAGCCTGTTCGGCTCTCAACTCTTCGGTCGCCCTTAGGGCAGCTGCATTGCTAGCCCGAGCTTGTTCCTTGGCCTGGGCAAGTTCCGCCCTCAGGGCTTCCACGACAGCAGCACCGTCTGCAGTCCAAGCATATCGCATTAATATTATGCTCCTCTCAATTTTTCTTATATAACATAATAAGGAAAGCAGAGCACATACCTTGTGACTCGTTAAGCCGCTCGTTCCCCAGCGTGATATCGGCATCAATAGCTCCAATCTGCCTCCTTAGTTCAGCAACTTCAGCGGACCGGTCGGCTGCCGGATCCTTAGACACCTGCACATATATACAGCGCAATCATTACTTACACAATATGATCCTCCGTTTGCCGCCTAGGGCGGGCAACCAGAGTCTCAAGGGGTACTATCCATATGGAGCACACCTAGCGCATGCCTCACAACCAAAAAATTATGTATTTTTCATTACATACCTCAAAGCCTCTGAGCAGGCTCGTAAATGCTTCATTCAAACCGCCTGTGGCGGATGAAATCTTCTTGAGCACCGTGCTCATTAATGAACGGTGCTCCTCCGAGAGAGCAACTCGCTCCAGAAGGCCCGTTAGTGTGTCCTCCCGGACACCGACCTATGCCGGACCTTTCTCATTGCCCCCCCGTGGGAGCCGAACGCTCCGGGCTCAGGGCGGCCGAAGGATTAGCTTCTGGCTTTGGCAGATCTGGACTCCTCCGTGACGACACTTCGGGGTCGCCCGCCTCATGAGGCGGAGAGGTTGGTGGGGTCTCACTCTCCATCATCTCCGGAGAGAGGTCCCCCGAAGACGAACTCTGTTGAGAAGAGCTACTAGCCGGACCGCAAAGAATGGATCCTAGTTATTGTTCTCGGAGAAAAGTAGTACCTTCGAATTCATGATTAACTTACAACTCAGTTGAGGGCTGGCCCATTGGCGGGCATGACGCGGTGAGGGCGCCCTTCGGGCCAGGGCCTGCTGGTGACGCTTTCTTCCCCTGTTTGGGCACCTCCGTCTCCAAGTCTTAGGAGGCGACCCTCTTCTTCCCGGGCGGGGAGGAGGCCTTAGATTCCCCTCCCCGACTATCCTCCTTTGGGGAGGTAGCAATTCCCCCAGTTTGGATGTGCAGTGTGTGAAGTTCGGCTTCTCTGTTCTTCCCTTCGTCTTTCCCTAAGGGCATTTTGCTAAGCACCCGATCAAGCATCTTGGCTATGGTGGGACTAGGCGAGCCTTCGGGAAGTGGCGCCGGACACCTGATTCTCTCCGCCTTGCTAAGCCATTCCTGGCCACGGAGGATTTTCAAAATAATGATTATGACAAATATAAATGAAGTGTTCGGTTTCGGGGTTACTTACGTGGGTATCTGGGTGATTGCAGCTTAGGCCCCCATCCTCGATGGTGTCCAGACACTTTACTTATGGTCCGAAGAATAATTTACACATCCCTTCGAGCGTCAGGCCGAAGAAGTGCAGAATAGTCCGCGGACCCTCTGGATTGAACTCCCACATCCGGTGAGGCCGGCGTTTGCACGACAACATCCGTCGGATTAGCATTACCTAAATTATGCTGACAAGGTTAATGTCCCTCTCAAGAAGCTCCTGGATACGGCTCTGCAGTGTTGGTACATCACTAGCAGACCCCCAATCCCATCCTACATTGGTCCATGACGCCAGTTGTGACAGAGGGCCCGAACGGAAGTCGGGGGCAGCCACCCACTTTCTGCCTCTGGGAGCCGTGACGTAAAACCACCTCCGCTGCCGTAAATCGGATACCTCTGGGAAAGAACCCTCTAGCCATGGGGCATCGGTGTTCCTGCTTATTATGGCACCTCTGCACTCCGCATGTGGCCCCTCGATCATCTTCGGCTTCACATTGAAGGTCTTGAGCCATAAGCCGAAGTGTGGAGTGACGTGGAGAAAAGCCTCGCACACAATGATGAACGACGAGATATGGAGGATAGCGTCCGGAGCTAGATTGTGAAAATCTAACCCATAATAGAACATTAGCCCCCTCACAAAGGGATCAAGGGTGAGGCCCAAGCCGCGGAGGAAGTGAGAAACAAATACGACACTCTCATTAGGCTTGGGAGTAGGGATGACCTACCCTGGAGCAGGAAGCCTGTGCTGGATGTCGGCAGTCAGATATCCGACCTCCCTAAGCCTCGCAATGTCCTCCTCTTTGACCGAGGAGGCCACCCACCGGCCTTGAGGGTTGGATCCGGACATATTGAAGAATCTAGGGTGTTTGAGTTTGGGTCTTGGGTGTTAGAACTCGAGATGCGAAAGGGCGCAAGGGTGGTGAAAAAGAGTTATAGGCCTCGGCCCCTTTATAAGGAGGGTGAATATCAAGAGTCATCATGGGGTTGCGCACGCCTGTATTGATGGAATATCTCGTAATGAGGGGAACGCGATCTCTGCTTTGGCAGGGCGTGCTAATAAAACTGCCTCGCAACGTGTATTGAGGTGGGCTAAGAAAATCCGGTTCATGTTGGGCCGGGCCATGATGCAAGGGCACGACGTACAAAGATTGCTAGCATATCAGATTTGTGCTATGCGCCCTACGATGGTATGTGAAGATCATCTTGCAGATCCGGACACAGTCTAAGTGTTCGATAATTACTTTGGAGTATTCGGAGATGGAACCCGCCTTTCAATGCCGAAGACAAAACTGCGCACCGGACTCATCGTCATTGAAGCCTGGTTCAGGGGCTACTGAGGGAGTCCTGGATTAGGGGGTATCCGGACTGCCGGACTATATACTTTGTCCGGACTGTAGGACCGTGAAGATACAAGACGCAAGACTTTGTCCCGTGTCCGGATAGGACTCTCCTTTGCGTGGAAGACAAGCTTGGTGATTCGGGTATTATATTTCCTTCTTTGTAACCGACTCCGTGTAAACCCTAGCCCCCTCCGGTGTCTATATAAACCGGAGGGTTTAGTCCTTAGATGGACGATCACAATCATAATCGTCATAGGCTAGCTTCTAGGGTTTAGCCTCTACGATCTCATGGTAGATCAACTCTTGTACTACTCATATCATCAATATCAATCAAGTAGGAAGTAGGGTTTTACCTCCATCGAGAGGGCCCGAACCTGGGTAACATTGTGTCCCTTGCCTCCTATTACCATCAGCCTTAGACGCACAGATCGGGACCCCCTACCTGAGATCCGCCGGTTTTGACACCGACAGTAGCCTAGTGCGATATGGCGATAAAAAAAGATCTAATTTGCTAGTCATCGATCCCACGACGCCGCTCATCATTAGCATTGTTCTATTCATGCCTCACAGAGAACGTGACACGTGCAGCGAAACACCCGAAGCAAAAGAAGAAACACATGAGCAAAAGCAGATGGAAGATTATCACCCCCAAAAAAGAAGGAAGATGCACACACACATATGGGGCGCTGCTCTCTACTAGAACATGAAGGGTTGCTGGCCGCGGAGTTGTAACTGCTTCTTCATCGCCTCACGACCTCCATCTCTATGCACGTCTCCTCCGCCATCTTTTTCATTCTGTCCATGACGCGGGATTTCTCGACACAAGCCTTCATCATCTTTTCCACGGCCGCATTATGTACCTTGACAGTAGACGGGTGCTCGATGCGGAGCTTCGCCAACTCCTCCTTCTGTTCCATGACAAGGGCCTGCAGCATATTCGTCGAGGAACTACTCTTCTCATGCGGCTTCTTCCTGCCGACATTCTCCTCCTTCAGCAGGTCGAGCTCATGGTAGAGCTTTGCCTTGTCCTCCTGAAGTTGCAGGATTTCGTCGGTCGCCTTATTATCTGACGCAATGCTCTTCTTTAGCAGCATCACCAAGCCGGCGGTCAACTCCCCCTGCTCATTGAGCTCAGCGGGTATGTCGTCGAGGCTCTCCTTCAGCAGCTCCACCAAGCCATCGATAAACTCCTCCTGCTTATTGAGCTGATCGGGCATGTCGTCGAGGGATAACGACTCCAGCGCCACCAGCTCAGCATGCGCCTCCCTAGGGCACTCCTGGGAGCCCTCGCCTCCACGGCTAGGGAACTCCTGGGATTGATAACCCACAAGTATAGGGGAGCGCAATAGTTTTCGAGGGTAGAGTATTCAACCCAAATTTATAGATTCGACACAAGGGGAGCCAAAGAATATTTGAAGGTATTAGCAGCTGAGTTGTCAATTCAATCACACCCGGAGATTAATTTTTTGCAGCAAAGTGATTAGTAGCACATTAGTATGATAGTTTTGATGATAGCAGCAGTAGTAACGGTAACAATAACAGTGATAGCAGTAATATTGTAGCAATAACGGTAGCAGTAGCAACAGTAGTAACTTAGCAAGAACAATATAAGATAAATTCGTAGGCATTGGATCAGTGACTCGTTGGATGATATTCTTCATGAGACAGTTATAACCTAGGGCGATACGGCACTAGCTCCAGTTTATAAATATAATATAGGCATGTATTCCGTAAATATTCATACGTGCTTATGGAAAGAACTTGCATGACATCTTTTGTCGTACCCTCCCATGGCAGCAGGGTCCTATTGGAAACTAAGGGATATTAAGGCCTCCTTTTAATAGAGAACCGGAACAAAGAATTAGCAAACGGTGAATACATGAACTCCTCAAACTATTGTCATCACCGGGAGTGGTCCCGACTATTGTCACTCCGGGTTGCCGGATCATAACATGTAGTAGGTGACTATAACTTGCAAGATCGGATCTAGAACATGGATATAATGGTGATAACATAAACGGTTCAGATTTGAAATGATGGCATCCAGGCCCAAAGTGACAAGCATTAAGCATGGCAAAGGCATAGCAACATCAATATCAGAACATAGTGGATACTAGGGATCAGGCCCTAACAAAACTAACTCGATTACATGATGAATCTCATCCAACTCCTCACCGACCAGCGAGCCAACGAAGGAATTACTCACTCCCGGTGGGGAACATCATGGAATTGGCGCTGGAGATGTGTTGGTGATGACGAAGATCGAAGATCCCCCTCTCCGGAGCCCCAAACGGACTCCAGATGTGCCCTCCCGAGGAAGAATAGGGCTTGGCGGCGGCTCCGTCTTGTGAAACATGTTAATTCTTTCTCCCTGATTTTTTTTGGAAATATGGGGTTTTATAGCATCAGTTTGAGGGCCAGCAGGGTCACCAGGTGGGCAGCACCCACCAGGGCGCGCTTGGGGGGCTGGCATGCCCTGGTGGGTTGTGCCCACCCAGGTGCCCCCCTTAGGACCATCCTGGCTCCAGAAATTCTCTTATTTGATATAAAAACTCCTCGCAAAGTTTCACCATGGTAGTTCTGCTGAGAACTTTTATTTCTGCATAAAAATAACACCATGGTAGTTCTGCTGAAAACAGCGTCAGTCCGGGGTTAGTTTCATTGAAATCAAGCAAATTAGAGTCCAAAACAAGAGGAAAAGCGTTAGGAAAAGTAGATACGTTGGAGACGTATCAACTCCCCCAAGCTTAAACCTTTGCTTGTCCTCAAGCAATTCAGTTGATAAACTGAAAGTGAAAAAGAAAAACTTTTAAGAACTCTTATGCTCTTGTTTCATAAATAAGCTTAAACAACACCCACGTTTTCAGCAAGGATTATAACTAACCTTGTCGACAATAACTCTTAAAGATTATATTAAGTCATATCAATGACATAATCAACTAGAGAGCAATAATAAGATATGTCAAATAGCAGCACATTGTCAAAACAACCATGATATAATATGACAATAGTGGTATCTTGCTAGCCCTTTCTCAAACCGCAAAACATAAATGTTGAGCACCCGCAAAGTTCAAGCAGTGACTAAACATTGTAATTGATGGTAGAAAAGATCCAGTCATGATGCACCCAACATTAGCTATACACAATGCATCAGCATGACAACAATGCTCTCGGGTTCTGGCGCTTATTTGAGAAGGTGATGACACAACATAAAAGTAAATAGATAGTCCCTTCGCAGAGGGAAGCAGTGATTTGTAGAGGTGCCAGAGCTCAAGTTTTTAAAACGGAGGTAAATGATATTTTGAGACATGCACCCTTCTTATTCACTTCACGCCCATCAGTTATCAATATCTTCCATGCTAAGCACACTAGTGGCAGTTCCCAAGCGGAAATGTAAAGGTTATGACTCCATTGGGAGTTTTTGTTTGATTCTTTGTAAGCTCTTTCTTTTTGCAGTTTGGGACTAGGCATCCATATTACTGCCCTTTTCTCGTGCGATGGCAAGTGAATAAACTCGACCTGAGAATAACCCGCTTAGCATGGAAGATACTGATTACCTCCTATCGTTCCATGAACGATCCAGACACACAAAAAGGATATTTATTTGAAGTTTTTAGAGGTGGCACATGCAAATTTACTTAGGACGGCAGGGTAATACCGCATATAGGTAGGTATGGTGGACTCATCTGGAATAACTTGGATTTCAGGTTTTTGATGTACAAGCAGAGTTCCCACTTAGTATAGGCAAAGGCTAGCAATTAGGTTGAGAAGCGGCTAGCTAGAGAGTAACAACGGTCATGAACATGCATTATGCATAAGTAACATTGGATACTAGCATGAGTAGGATATGAACACCATGAACATAAATATCATAGAGGCTATGTTGGTTTTGATTCAACTACATGCATGAACCTATGCCAAGTCAAGCCACTCTAACATTCAGAGGAGGATACCATATCATCATACTACATCACAATCATTTTAACGCAATGTTGATATCCAAGATAAATCATTATTCACTCCTAGCTACTTATGCATGGTATGAGAAACTATAATCTCTAATTGTCATTGCAAACATGTGTGATCATAATACGCCGAAGCATGGATACTAGGTTAAACATATTTACAAAAACAGAACAAGTCGAGTTAATACCTGTTTCTCTTTGCCACGGCCAGTTCATCTAATATCTTAATTATTGCCTTTCACTTGCACGACTGAACGATTTGAAATAACAATAGTGCAAGAGTGTCGTGGACTAAGCTGGAATCTGCAAACATTTTATTCAAGAGGAGAAGACAAGGTAATATGGGCTCTTTGTTAGATCATCATAATGCAAATGAGATCCACTCAACATTTTCATCGTGGTCTTCTCCTCGGTATGACTCGATAAAAGAAAAAGAAATTCAGAGAAACACACTAAAATATTTTTGGAGTTTTTGGTTTTTCAAAAGCAAGCAAACAAAGAAGGGAAAAGCAAAAACAAGAAAAACTATTTACACGGGAAAGCTCCCAACAAGTAAAAGAAGAACAAGGAAATCTTTTTGGGTTTTCTTTTTAGTACTACAGAAATTAAACTAGGAAGAAAAATAGAAAAGAAGCAAGAAACATGTTTTTGGATTTTATCAAGGTTTTTCACATACACAAGAAGAAAGCGAGAAAATAAATTAAACATGGATGATACAAGGAAAAAGTGTGGACACCGACAAATGGAATGAAATGTGTGAACATTAATGTAATGTCGATGGGAATACGTACTCCCCCAAGCTTAGGCTTTTGGTCTAGCTTGGAAATCAGTCAGTAGCCTAGATGGTAGTTGGCATGGTAGCTCACGGAGGCCCTCGATGCCGATGCCTCAGCCCGCCATGCTGCCTCCACTACTGCGTTGTGAGCTCGAGCCTCGCTCTCCAGAACATAATATCTTCCCTTGCTGTGATAGTAAACAAGAGCAGGCGTAGGCAAATATGTGTGCTCAACAGAAGTTTGGTTAAACAACAAGTTATACGCGAAGTCATGAATTTTTCCTTTGAGGATCTTATGGCTTTTTAAAGCCTCAAAATCTAAGTACTACATGGGTATGATAGGGTCAAAGGGCAAAGGTGAAACACCCAGCTCTCGTGCTAAATGCGTGGCATAAATCCCACCATAGTAATAGCCACTGCTAGAGTTGTGCTACAATCTGCTGATACGTCCATTTTGCATGATGTTTCCTTAATGTTATTTATAATGTTTTTATCCATAATAATGCTTTTTGGAGTAATTCTAATGCCTTTACTCTCATAATTTGCAAGGTACACACCAAGAAGGAGAATTATGGCAGCTGGAAATCTGGACCTGAAAAGGCTATGTCACGCTACCTATTCTGCACAACTCCAAACAAGCTGAGGCTTCACGGAGAATTTTTATGGAACATTTAAGGAATATTGGAGCAAATAACTACCAGAGGGGGCCCACCAGGTGGGCATAACCCACCTGGGCACGCCAGGGAGCCCAGGCGCGCCCTGGTGGGTTGTGCCCTCCTCGGCCCACCTCTGGTGCCCATCTTCTGGTATATAAGTCATTTTGACCTAGAAAACAATGAGGGAAGGACATTCGGGAGGAAGCGCCGCCATCTCGAGGCGGAACTTGGGTAGGAGCACTTTTGCCCTCCGGCAGAGCGATTCTGCCGGGGGGACTTCCCTACCAGAGGAGGAAATCATCGTCATCGTCATCACCGACAACTATCCCATCTTGGGGAGGGCAATCTCCACCAACATCTTCACCAACACCATCTTATCTCAAATCCTAGTTCATCTCTTGTATTCAATCTTGTTACCGAAACTATAGATTCGTGCTAGGGGGTGACTAGTAGTGTTGATTACATCTTGCGGTTGATTACCATATGGTTTATTTGGTGGAATATTATATGTTCATATACATTATGTTATTCAATACCCCTCTGATCTTGAGCATGTTTATCATTTCTGAGTAGTTACTTTTGTTTTTGAGGTCACGGGAGAAATCATGTTGCAAGTAATCATGTGTATTTGATATGTGTTCGATATTTTGATAGTATGTATGTTGTGATTCCCTTAGTGGTGTCATGTGAACGTCGACTACATGACACTTCACCATATTTGGGCCTAAGGGAATGCATTGTGGAGTAGTAAATAGATGGTGGGTTGCGAGAGTGACAGAAACTTAAACCCCAGTTTATGCACTATTCCGTAAGGGACCGATTGGATCCTAGAGTTTAATGCTATGGTTAGAATTTATTCTTAATACTTTTCTCGTAGTTGCGGATGCTTGCGGGAGGGTTAATCATAAGTAGGAGGTTTGTTCAAGTAAGAACAACACCTAAGCACCGGTCCACCCACATATCAAATTATCAAAGTAGCGAACACAAATCAAACCAACATGACGAAAGTAACTAGATGAAATTCCCGTGTACCCTCAAGAACACTTTGCTTATCATAAGAGACTGTTTTGGCCTGTCCTTTGCCTCAAAAGGATTGGGCTACCTTGCTGCACTTTTGTTACTACTATCGTTACTTGCTCGTTACAAATTATCTTGCTATCAAACTACTCACTACTTCCAGTTTCAGCACTCGCAGACATCATCTTACTGAAAACTACTTGTCATTTCCTTCTACTCCTTGTTGGGTTTGATACTCTTACTTATTGAAAAGAGCTACAATTGATCCCCTATACTTGTG
The DNA here is from genome assembly GCF_018294505.1 of Triticum aestivum. NCBI lineage: Eukaryota > Viridiplantae > Streptophyta > Magnoliopsida > Poales > Poaceae > Triticum > Triticum aestivum. The sequence continues at coordinate 657,690,856 of NC_057807.1, forward strand.
GGTCATCATCTGTGTGCAACAATCGCTGCAAGATTATAAACCTTTTCACCGGTGAGAGCGGCATGTATGAGGCTCAAGTCTAGAGCACAAAGTGTACTACAGTCTTGCTTGCCTACTATGCATTTTCCATTGAATAATGTGAAGTACTGAATTGTAGGAAAATATATGATCTTTATTCTACCTTGTGCCACTCCCCTAGTTTCACCAAAGCAAACACTAGTTAAGAATGACTCAAACTCAGACCTAGGTGGCTCATCGAGTAAACCCAGAATGGGATTTTGCATAGGTGAGCAAACCTTTCTAGAGAAATTGTAAATGTATTATCATAGAGTTTAAAAGACACCCTAGACTCACAGGGAAAGAATTTAAATTCTTCGACAAATGATTCGGTGAGGATGAGGCGTTGGTCGCACTTATCTGAAATGTAGGGACCGAGCTCGACATTGTGAACTAATTTCTCAAATTCCTCCTTAATACCAACTCTCACCATGTAATCATTGCATGGCCATAAGCATGTCTTGGTGGTGGCACTTCGAATGGACTTTTTGCTTGGTTCGGTATAGGACCAGCAAATGGTGCTACTACTACAGGATGCCTCTGAGGATCTTCTCCTCGAAGAACTCCTTCCAAATAAGTTCATAATGTTCGCGTACAATTTTCTGAAAATTTTTGGTCATGAAAAAATTAGTAACAAAACTTCACAAAATTGATAGCAACTACTCATAGGGATGTATAGGGGGCATAGCAAGCATCCAAACTACTTAGAACTGTAAGAATTCAACATGCAAGCTCATCTATAGCAGCACCAAGAGTAGCTAATTATTCTAAATATAAACCACAAAAACAAAAACTAATTGGACACCTGGAGGAGTCGCATACCAAGCAACAAATCCCTAAAACAGTTTTGGAAATGGAGCTTCGAGCAAAGAGATCGAAATCCGTGGTCTCGGGAGCAAGAACACGAGAGAAAGTGTGTTGGTGATTTTATTTTTCTGGGTGAAGGGAGTGGTGTGGGAGCAAGAAGTAAGTGAGGGGCCCACTAGGTGGGCTGCACCCACCAGGGTGCGCTTGGGGGTGCTGGCGCACCCAGGTGGGTAGTGCCCACCTGGTGCACCTCCTTCAGGTATTCAGAGCATTCTGAGAACTTTTATTTTTGGGTCATTTTTTTATTGCACGAAAAAAATAGAAAACAGACAAAGCATGGCATTTTATTTTATTTAACTAATAAAAACAGAAAACAAAAGGTAGGGACAGAAGATAGTGCTTACTAAACTCATCAACTTCATACCTGATACGTCTCCAACGTATCTATAATTTTTGATTGTTTCATGCTATTATATTACCCGTTTTGGATGTTTATGGGCTTTACTATGCACTTTATCATTTTTGGGACTAACCTATTAACCGGAGGCCCAGCCCAAATTGTTGTTTTTTTGCCTATTTCAATGTTTAGAAGAAAAGGAATATCAAACAGAGTCCAAACGGAATGAAACCTTCAGGAGCGATCTTTTTGGAACAAACGCAATCCAGGAGACTTGGAGTGGACGTCAAGAAGTAGCCGAGGCAGCCATGAGGCAGGAGGGCACGCCCTAGGGGGGTGGGCATGCCCCCCACCCTCATGGGCCCCTTGTGGTTCCCCTGACCGACCTCCTTTGCCTATATATATCTACGTACCCCGAAAACATCAAGGAGCACCACGAAACCCTATTTCCACCACCACAACCTTCTGTACCCGTGAGATATCATCTTGGGGCCTTTTCCGGCGCTCTGCCGGAGGGGGAATCGATCACGGAGGGCTTCCACATCATCGCCAAGGCCTCTCTGATGAGTTGTGAGTAGTTTACCACAGACCTTCGGGTCCATAGTTATTAGCTAGATGGCTTCTTCTCTCTCTTTGATTCTCAATACAAAGTTCTCCTCGATCTTCTTGGAGATTTATTTGATGTAACTCTTTTTGTGGTGTGTTTGTCGAGATCCGACGAATTGTGGGTTTATGATCAAGTTTATCTATAAGAAATATTTGAATCTCCTCTGAATTCTTTTATGTATGATTGGTTATCTTTGCAAGTCTCTTCGAATTATCAGTTTGGTTTGGCCTACTAGATTGATCTTTCTTGCAATGGGAGAAGTGCTTAGCTTTGGGTTCAATCTTGCGCTGTCCTTTCCCAGTGACATCAAGGCACGTATTGTATTGTTGCCATCGAGGATAAAAAGATGGGGTTTATATCATATTGCTTGAGTTTATCCCTCTACATCATGTCATCTTACCTAATGCGTTACTCTATTCTTATGAACTTAATACTCTAGATGCATGCTGGATAGCGGTCGATGTGTGGAGTAATAGTAGTAGATGCAGGCAGGAGTCGGTATACTTGTTGCGGACGTGATGCCTATATACATGATCATGCCTAGATACTCTCATAACTATGCACTTTTCTATCAATTGCTCGACAATAATTTGTTCACCCACTATCATACTTATGCTATCTTGAGAGAAGCCACTAGTGAAACCTATGGCCCCCGGGTCTATTTTCCATCATATAAGTTTCCAATCTACTTTATTTTGCATCTTTACTTTCCAATCTATATCATAAAAATATCAAAAATATTTATCTTATCTCATTATCTCTATCAGATCTCACTTTTGCAAGTGGCCGTGAAGGGATTGACAACCCCTTTATCGCGTTGGTTGCGAGGTTCTTGTTTGTTTGTGTAGGTATAAGGGACTTGCGTGGAGCCTCCTACTGGATTGATACCTTGGTTCTCAAAACTAAGGGAAATACTTATGCTACTTTGCTGCATCACCCTTTCCTCTTCAAGGGAAAACCAACGCAGTGCTCAAGAGGTAGCAATACCTCTAAAAAATGAGCCATTAATAAGGTTGATCAATCTTCTATTATATAATTAAAACAAGAGTCAAACATGCCATCACGTTTGTCCACATATGCTAATCTGTTTTACGCCGTTTTATTAGAATAACAATGGTTGAGATTTAAAGTTTCTTACGTAACATGTAAATTATATGTACTGTAGTATTGAACTTCTATGTTGTCACGTTAGATGCATATATTGAAGAAAAACGTACGCGAACGAAAAGGATGTATTGATCCGGATATGTCAACAGCCAATCGGAATACTCCAGTAAAAAAGGCAATCAGAGTCCACAAACCAAACCACGTGGGAATCCTCCCGTAAAAGAACAAAGCAATCGGATTCCACGTGAACAAAGTCCATATAGGAAGATGCGTAGGAACCCACCAAACCAATTGTAGCCAATAATTAGGGCCGGCCCTATGTATAATAAACTATGACGCGTAGAAGGACAAAAAAGAAAGAATTAACCACATGTTTTGTTGGGCTACGAGATACATTATGGGCTGCCTATTGGGCATAGCAGCTATATGCGTTCTCTTAGGCATTTGAGTGACCGAGAGAAACTAAGAATAAATTGATTATACGGAAGGACATCAAAAGAAATTTACGAAAATTAAGTATTTCATTAAATCTATAAAATTCGATTAAGCCATTCAATTTTAGTGGGTTGTAATCAGATCGAACGGAGCATAAATATATAAGATCTATTATATAATTAATACAGAAGAGAAATAAGTGGTCACGTTCATCCACATTTTCTAATATTATTTCCGCCGCTTGATCGGAATAATAATAGCTGGGATTTAAATGATTTTAAATAACATGCTATTGTTTATGTATCAATATATTAAACCTCATGTGTGCCCATATATATGGTAATATATCTGGCTAAAAGATATGAACCACTGATTCTATAACGGTTGAGATGGGGAAAAAAAATAAGTCGCGTACATACCTCGCGTACATACAAGTCTATAGTCCATGTCACACGTCCAACACCATCTGCCATCACGTCCTAATATGAACCGTGATGTACTAGGGCACCTATGCATATGCATCAACGCACTAATACAAATTGTGATGTACTGGGACACCTATGCTTTTTTTTGCCAAGAAGGACTAACTATCCGTGTCAATGAGGTATAGCACAAAAACCTATGACACAAGCAATCATGTGCCGTACACTAACACAATGAGTGTAAAAAAATAACAAGCAGCTTGAATACAAAATTTAATACGAAACCTTTTTTGTGGGAAGAAATTTAATACAAAACTGAAGTATAATGATATTAATAGTCCAATTTTTATTCAATAAAAATAGAAGGACTAGAAAAATACGGAATGAGTAATAAGAACATTCTATAATTTAGTTAAGATTATTGATCAGCTTTTTATTAGATAGAAATATATATACCAAACAAAATTGACAACCTAACATATTATTTTTATTAAAACAAAATTATTTTTATCAATCTATCTATTAGTATAGTACTATTGACACAAATGGAATGGCTTAATATATGGATGATGTAATCAATGAGATCAACCAGTGAATATGTGTTGGTCATTTCAGCCTTTTTTGGACGGCCATACGGGCTCCGAGACAGGTACTTGGAAAGGAATTTGAATAGGCAGTAGCACGGGCGTAGTGCAATTGGAATTGTTTTTTGGTGCATCTACAAATCGCAGTAGTTTCTTAGCTTTTTTTGGGTCAAAATATATTTCCAGAAGCTTTGTTTCTCACTTTCAACTTTACAACGTCGGTGCTGCATGGCGAGCATAACACGTTAGTAGCATATATGCACACACGCGTTAGTGAGGCTTCTGCCAGAGGCGGGTCAATGCTGTCCAGATGGGGGATGGCCCAACGCAAAGTGCTTCTCCCGCGCTGCATAAAGAAGCGAGGCTCGACCTGGATTCTTCCGCGAGAAGCACTGGCCTAACACGAGAATACTTGATAGGCAATCGACAGGTTTCTGCCGGCAGACCTAGGCTTTCGATAGGTCTTTAGAACTCCATCGAGGCTCGACCTCCATTGGTGGCAGCACACAAGCGATATGAATGCCAGTGATTTAAGGCTAATTTTTGCATTAGAAGGAAACCTGATAAGCTATGGACAATCTTATTTTTACATTTGAAAAAAATTAAAAATATATTACATCTATAATTATTACGGAGGTGGAACCACAATTCTTTTTGAGAAGATTAGTTAGAGCAACAAAGGTTCATCGTAATGGTTTACGGGAGACATTCACCATGCTTGGGCCGACTTCGATTACGAGCCATACTGGTCAGCTAGCTTTGAACAGCGGAACAGGTAAATAAGCTAACATACACTCAAATATATAGGAGCTTGATACGATGTAGACAATTTGGAACGTAGAAACACGAGTAGCTACACGTACAAGTTTATACAAGCACACCTTGATATGCACTAGAAAAATAGAAGATGAAAACAGAGATGAAGTGTAAAAACTACTCCCTCCATAACAAAGTATAAGGTATTTTTGCAATTCATTTGAACTGTAAAAACATCCTATATTTTGGTAGAAAGGTAGTATGTAAGAAGTGTTAAAAAATGCATATAGTTGATCAGTATATACAACCACTAACCAGACGAATGAATAAAGAGAAAGCAAGTTCAAAATATGATTCATTAATGTTATACATAATTCTTGGGGTGAAAACATCAACAAAACCAATAAGGAAATCAACCAACCGTGGTGCTCCTTTTTTGTGAATTTTCTATAAATATGATGCATTGAAGTGAGGGGCATCTAGGTGAGAGGTTATCCAAAGATGCATGGAGTTCAATCAATATGATAGGTGCATTCATTCGGCAACATCGCTTCCAATAAGAGAATATATAAAGCTAGAGGTGTTTTTTTAATAATGATTAGATTTTATTTTGGTAGAACAGTTCCCATGAAAAGTTTGTTGGAGGGATACACACATTGACAGATGACGAGTAAAAGATGAAAAATAGGGATTACTGTAAATGTTAATAAGATGATAAGTTTGTCCACAATATGGTAAAATGACAAAGCTAATGCCTTGACAAATCAAATCGGATAACGAATTGGGAGAAAGAAAGTGTTCGAATAAAACACCAAACATAACTTTCTATACTAAATCTAGCCGCGCAAATGCGCGGGTCACAACGCTAGTTCTTATTAACAACCACTTCCGATTAGCATGAAACCGAAGAACTTTCGTAAATCACTAAGTTACCTCAATGGAGATATGAATGTCCCCAACAATAAGCATTTCATATTTCTTTTTGACAGTAGGTAGAGGTAGTTGAAAACTTCCAATAGTGATTGTCGGATATTTTTCAATAACATCAATACCATTCACTTGGAATTGTTTCTTCGGAAAGTGCACCGATGCTCTTTACCATTGATATGAAAAGTGACCTTGCTTTTATTGCAATCAATAACAGCCCTGCGGTATTCAAGATGGGTCTACCAAGGATAATCGACATGTTTTCATCCTCAGGCATCTCAAGTATAACAAAGTCAGTCAAAATAGTAACATTAGCAACAACAACGGGCACGTCCTCACAAATGCCGATAGGTATGGCAGTTGATTTGTCGCCATTTGCAATGATATTTTAGTAGGTGTCAGTTTATTCAAATCAAGTCTTTTATATAAAGAGAAAGGCATAACACTAACACCAGCTCCCAAATCACATAAAGGAGTTTTAACATAATTTCTTTTAATGGAGCAAGGTATAGTTGGTATTCCTGGATCTCCAAGTTTTTTAGGTACTCTATCTTTGAAAGTGTAATTAGCAAGCATAGTGGAGATTTCAGCTTACAGTATTTTTCTCTTATTGGTGATGATGGGTTTCATATACTTTGCATAAGGAGGCATTTTCAAGATATCAGTCAAGCTAGTGCGCAAAAAGACTAGCCTAATCATTTCAACAAAGCGTCCAAATTCTCCATCATATTTCTTTGTAGTTGACTTAAGTGGAAAGGGCATAGGCTATTGAACCCATGGTTCTCTTTCTTGTCCATGTTTTCTAGCAACAAAGTCTCTTTTATTATATCTTTTATTCTTAGGTTGTGGGTTATCAAGATCAACAGTTGGTTCTATCTCAACATCATTATCTAGTTCTTTACCATTAGGTTGAGTGTCTTCATGAACCTCATAATTATCTTTTTCATTATCAGAAGGTGAGTGCTCATTACCAAATTGAGTTTCAGCATCAGAGATAGAAACTTCATTATCATTATCAGGAGGTTTTTCTGTTCCAGGTTCACTAGAGGCAGGCAAAGTCTTATCATTTTTCTTCTTCTTTTTTTTAGAACAACTAGGTGTAGTGATGTTGTTTCTTTGAGAATCTTTTTTAGTTCTCTTTTGATGTCCCTCAGGATAAAGTGGTTCCTGAGTCATTTTACCTCCTCTAGCTGCTACTCCAACAGCAAAGTCACTTATATTATTGTTTATTTCATCAAGTAACTCTTTTTGAGATTTAGCAACTTGTTCTAATTGAGTTTGAACCACAGAGGCATCTTTTCCTACACCTCTAACATCATTTGAGATTCTAAATAACAAGTCACTTAAGCAAGCAATCATATCAGAGTTGTATTTCAATTGTTTCATGACATTTGCATTGAAGTGATCTTGCTTTCTAATGTAGTTATGAGGATCATTACTATCATTGAATTTCATTAAAGATTCCATTACTATCATTGAATTTCATTAAAGATTTCACCTCTACCACCTTGGGTGGTGGTGGTGCTTCAAGCCCATGTATTTCATCGATAGGTGGTAATTTTTTAGCATCCTGGGCCTTAATACCTTTTTCATTCATAGATTTCTTTGCCTCTTGCATATCTTCAGGACTGAGATATAAGATACCCCTCTTCTTCGGAGTGGGTTTAATAGGTGTTTCAGGAGGAGTCCAATCATCATAATTTTTCAATATGTTATTCAATAATTCCTCAGCTTTCTCAATAGTTCATTCCCTGAAAACACAACCAGCACAACTATCTAGGAAGTCCCTAGAAGCTTCAATTAGTACATTAGAGAATATATCAAGTATTTCATTTTTCATAAGAGGATGATCAGGCAAAGCATTAAGCAATTGGAGAAGCCTTCCCCAAGCTTGTGGGAGACTCTCTTCTTCAATTTGCACAAAGTTAAATATTTCCTACAAGGCAGCTTGTTTCTTATGAGCAGGGAAATATTTTTCAGAGAAGTAATAGATCATATCCTGGGGACTATGCACACAACTAGGAGCAAGAGCATTGTACCAAGCTTTAGCATCACCCTTTGATGAGAACGGAAATAAATTGAGAATATAGTAATAGTGAATCTTCTCATCATGAGCAAGAAGGGTGGCTATATCATTCAACTTAGTAAGATGTGCCACAACAGTTTCAGTTTCATAACCATGAAAAGGATCAGATTCAACCAAAGTGATTAACTTGGGTCGACAAAGAATTCATAATCCTTATCAGCAATAACAATAGGTGAAGTAGGAAAATCAGGATCACATTTCATTTTAGCATTCATAGGTCTTTCTTTATACATGCACAATAATTTTTCTAGATCATCTCTATCCTTACAAGCAAGAATATCTCTAGTTGCCTACTCACTCATAGTATAACCTTCCGGTACCTTTGGCAATTCATATCTAGGAGGACTAGTTCTAGTAGGTGTTTCAGTATTTTCAGATTCAAGTTCATCATCAGATTCAACAATATCATGTTGTCTTACTCTAGCAATTTGTTCATCAAGAAATTCACCTAGTGGCACATCATCATCAAGCAAGGTACTAGCATCATCATGTGTAGCATTCATAGCAGAAGTATCATCATGAATAACTTGCGACATATCAGAATTAATAGCATGTTGTGGAGTTGCAAGTTTACTTATAACAGAATGTGAATCTAAAGTAGAACTGGATGGCAGTTCCTTACCTCCCCTCGTCTTTGAGGGAAGAATCATAGTCTTAGCATCCTTCAGATTCTTCATAGTGATAGTATGATAATAATCCCAAGTGACTCAACAAATATAGCTATGCTCCCCGGCAATGGCACCAGAAAAAGTTCTTGATAACACACAAGTATAGGGGATCGCAACAGTTTTCGAGGGTAGAGTACTCAACCCAAATTTATAGATTCGACACAAGGGGAGCCAAAGAATATTTGAAGGTATTAGCAGCTGAGTTGTCAATTCAACCACACCTGGAGATTAATTATCTGCAGCAAAGTGATTAGTAGCACAATAGTATGATAATTTTGATGATAGCAGCAGTAGTAACGGTAACAATAACAGTGATAGCAGTGATATTGTAGGAGTAACGGTAGCAGTAGCAAGAGTAGTAACTTAGCAAGAACAATAGAAAATAAATTCGTAGGCATTGGATCAGTAACTCGTTGGATGATATTCATCATGAGAAAATTATAACCTAGGGCAATACGGCACTAGCTCCAGTTCATAAATATAATGTAGGCATGTATTCCGTAAATAGTCATACATGCTTATGGAAAGAACTTGCATGACATCTTTTGTCCTACCCTCCCGTGGCAGCGGGCTCCTACTGGAAACTAAGGGATATTAAGGCCTCCTTTTAATACACAAGAACAAAGCATTAGCAAACGGTGAATACATGAACTCCTCAAACTACGGTCATCACTAGGAGTGGTCCCGACTATTGTGACTTCGGAGTTGCTGGATCATAACACGTAGTAGGTGACTATAACTTGCAAGATTGGATCTAGAACATGGATATAATGGTAATAACATAAACAGTTCAAATCTGAAATCATGGCACCCGGGCCCAAAGTGACAAGCATTAAGCATGGCAAAGTCATAGCAACATCAATCTCAAAACATAGTGGATACTAGGGATCAGGCCCTAATAAAACTAACTCGATTACATGATGAATCTCATCCAACTCCTCATCGACCAGTGAGCCTACGAAGGAATTACTCACTCCCGGTGGGGAGCATCATGGAATTGGCGATGGAGATGTGTTGGTGATGACGAAGATCGAAGATCCCCCTCTCCGGAGCCCCAAACGAACTCATGATCTGCCCTCTCAAGGAAGAATAGGGCTTGGCAGCGGCTCTGTCTCGTGAAATGCGATAATTCTTTCTCCCTGATTTTTTCTGGAAATATGGGATTTTATAGTGTCGGTTTGAGGGTCAGCGGGGCCACCAGGTGGGAAGCACCCACTAGGGCGCGCCTGGGGGCTGGCGCGCCCTGGTGGGTTGTGCCCACCCAGGTGCCCCTCTCAGGTCCATCCTGGCTCCAGAAATTCTCTTATTTGATATAAAAAATCCTTGCAAGTTTCCTTCCATTCCGAGAACTTTTATTTCTGCACAAAAATAACACCGTGGTAGTTCTGCTGAAAACAACGTTAGTCCGGGGTTAGTTTCATTCAAATCATGCAAATTAGAGTCCAAAACAAGAGGAAAAGCGTTAGGAAAAGTAGATACATTGGAGACGTATCAGGGATCCCTCACCTGTCTCTGCCAGGCGGCGAGCCCTTTTTTCCGTGGCCTTGGTTCCAACTACCTTGTTACGAGTAGTTCTCGAACTAGAGCTTTGCACACCGGCTATGGCAAGAAAGGATGAACAAGAAAGTCTTATGAGGAGGAAGTGGTAGAGTGATTTTCGGCTAGGTACTAGTTCCCCTTTTTATAACCTAATACTAGCACTAGTACTAAAACCTGCATAGTGGGAACACGTTTGGGTTTGATACGTACTACCAGGTTTGCATAGGTTTGCAATTATAATTATACTATACACTTTGGAATGTGATGGGAACAAGCTAAAGATTAATTGATGGTTTTGGTTTTGAGGCACGAAGCGACTCCCGATGAGTTTCCTGGAACACAAATTTCAAGTATTACTGCTCAAATACGGTCGCACAAGTCAGTGATGTAACTGGTCGTACATGTCAGACCAAGCCGATGCATGTCGCGGGTCCGACCGACCGTCTATTGGCGCGACCGATCGTAAGTATTACGCGATGGAGACTTCTGGTTGTGGATTCGGGTGATTGTCACGCCCAAGCATTCAAAAACTAGTTACTTCAAAAAAAAGCATTCAAAAACTAGTGATAAATCAATTACCATCCTTTTCCAAACGACCAATTATTTTCACAGCAATACAATACATATAGATGGATTGATTGTCACAATTGCAAACCGCCATGGCGCCGCAAGTTCACTGCAGCAGCAACCGAGTAGGTCACTATATCGCCGGCGGGGAAGGAGGACAGCTCACCTCGATTATGATGCATGCCCAGTGGTGATGTCGCAGCTGGTCCCGCGATTTGGCTTCTCCTACAGCCCATTTGAACAGTTGCACCGGCTGCTCATGCCATTCCCAATCGATGCGACGCTTCCTCGATCCGATTTGCCCTTGCTGCCCACCACCTGAAACACAACCCTGGCATGTCCTCCGGCGCCACCCATTTGTGATTCCAGAGAAATGGATCCCCTCTAAAACACATGTGGGTTTCGCTCAAAGGCGACAGTGCTGCGGGCCACAGCGAGAGGGCAGCCCGCGGGATCTTGGGATCTAAGGGATTATCCATGACGGAATCCTCCATGGCGGGATCCGGTGGGCGAGGCGGGGAGGCGAGCCTAGGGACTGGGAGAGCCCTAGAAGGCTAAGATAAAGATAGTACTACTCCACTCCATCCATATTTAAATACAAAGGCTACCAACAGTAGCCCTGGCAAAAATTGATCATGCTGCCTGCGTACTGGTTTATTGGCCCCCTTTTTTGTGCCACTTTTTATGACATCCATAAATATTATGTTAGTACTTAAAATTGTGGTAAAAAATTGGCACAAAATACGAAGGATACCAATGGAAGTATCCACCCATGACTTAACTACTCGCATGCATGCAGTGGAGTAGTAATGTCTTTCTCAACTACTTCCTCCCTCACATCCACTCAATTTGCATGCGTTGTATTAGTTGACCATCAATGAAGTGAAGGACTTTACACGCGTCAAATTATCACATGGGGTGGATCTTCGTACAAAAATGCGTCCCACCGTGTACCGGCATGTGCGTGCGTGCACATCTTCGTTTCGTGCATGTATTGCCAGTGTGCCTGGGAGAGGACGAGTACATTCTTCTGGAACCAGCAACATGTCACTGTGATCAATCCACACAAGGAGGTCGTCACAACACCTCCACATGTGCCACGTGGCTTCATGAACTGAAAGAGAGACACTGTGTAGCATGCCATTGGAATTCTAATTTACGTGTATTGCACATATTGGAAGTACTAGTAAGGTACACGTGCATTGCACGCATCAGATTTGGCAACCAAATTATGAATAAATACCACACTATAGCATGTAAGCTTTGAGTCATATATGCATGATGTAGACGTTCATTTAATTCTTATAGTCCATCTCATTCAAAATCAATTAGTTTTTTATAAAAAAGTTAGGGCCTCTTTGATTCGTAGGATTTCCAAAATGCGGGAATAGGAAAAACATGGGATTAGAGTGGAATGTCGTCTTCAATCCTACAGGATTGTATGAGTGTTTGATTGTGCATAGAAAAACATAGGATTCTTTCAAAGAGGTTTGAGTGGATGGAAAATTTCATATGAAACCTAGTGTAAATCAATCCTATGGAAAAATTCCTATGGTTTATAATCCTACGGATCAAACAACCAAGATAGGAAAAAATTCTAAGGATTAGAATCCTCCAAAATTCCTTTGAGAATCCTTTGAATCAAATAAGCCCTTAATCTATTTTATGATTCATGGAATTGTGCATTGTAAAGCATAAAGTAAAAAACAAATAATGGCAATTCAACTAGAAAAAAAGTTTGGGCAATTATGATATGGGAGATTCTAGAACAAAGGAGAAGCACTTGTGTTTTGAGGTTTGTGCATTATGCTTAAGTTCAACCATGGAGTCTGCTAGACTTTACATGTGGCAAAATCCGGTGGGGGGCTCGAAGATGGTGCAAGGGGCAAGTGGAGGGATACTAGCGATGAAGGAGTGCACAAGTGCGAGATCGATATTAAAGAGAGGGGGCGAGAACATGCCCTGTTGCACGCAGTGGCGGAGCCATGAAAAATAAATGAGCTAGGGGGGCAAGCATTGCTAATCCTTTACGAGGAGGGCCAATTCATCAACTTAAACCATTTTACCAGCAATTGATCGACTGATCACATTCATATTAGTCTCAATATATAGTGATGTTAGGGGGGGCAGGGACCTTGCTGCCCCTATCTTCGCCACTGTGCGTGCGTCTGAGAGATGGAGCGGAAGGCATGGATATATAATTAATGTGGGTGTATTAGCTATGTAATCCTATATAGAGAGGTATAGATTGATCGATGTGTACGAGGGAAAGAGGGTGAGGCCTCACTAGATATATAGATTGATCGGTTTGTGTGGAAAACTGGGAAAGACCTAGCTATATATACACACACATAGAGGAACATCGATCGTTGTGCATGCACGTGAGAGATAAATAATGCCCGATGTGATGAAGAGGGGGAGGTGTGTGTGTGTGTGTGCATGCATGGGAGACCAACCTGAAGAAAAATATTGCATGTGCGATGGATAATGCCGATTGGTAGTGTGTGTGCATGCATGCACGAGAGAAAGTTAGTGGTACAATTATAAAGAGAAGACGACTGTCGGTGTCAAAACCGGCGGATCTCGGGTAGGGGGTCCCGAATTGTGCGTCTAGGCGGATGGTAACAGGAGACAAGGGACACGATGTTTTTACCCAGGTTCGGGCCCTCTCGATGGAGGTAAAACCCTACTCCTGCTTGATTAATATTGATGATATGGGTAGTACAAGAGTAGATCTACCACGAGATCAGAGAGGCTAAACCCTAGAAGCTAGCCTATAGTATGATTGTTGTTTGTCCTACGGACTAAAAACCCTCCGGTTTATATAGACACCAAAGAGGGTTAGGGTTACACAGAGTCGGTTACAATGGTAGGTGATCTACATATCTGTATCGCCAAGCTTGCCTTCCACGCCAAGGAAAGTCCCATTCGAACACGGGACGAAGTCTTCAATCTTGTATCTTCATAATCCAGGAGTCCGGCCAAAGGTGATAGTTCCGCTATTCGGACACCCCCTAATCCAGGACTCCCTCAGTAGCCCCTGAACCAGGCTTCAATGACGACGAGTCCGGAGCGCATATTGTCTTCGGCATTGCAAGGTGGGTTCCTCCTCTGAATACTTCATAGAAGATTTTGAACACAAGGATAGTGTCCGGCTTTGCAAAATAAGTTCCACATTCCACCATAGGGAGAATAATATTTACACAAACTCAATCTGCTGACGTATTCCGTGGCGTGACATCACACCACGGCCAAGCCTTTATTCGAATCGTTTTTACTGTCCCACCTCAGCGTGTTCAGCGAGGCGATTTCCTTGGCACGTCTTGTCGAAGCAGAGATCGTGTCCCCTGATTCTGGGATTCTCATCAATACTGGTGTGGGTAACCCAACCGCGCCATCAATCACGGTGCTTGGGAGATATGCGAGTTTTACCAGGCTGGTGGGGACGCATAGCTTCGTCCATCCATATAAGGGGATACGGATCCACTTTTTCACACACGCCTTCTTCCACCTTTGCTCATCCATTTCCGTGCACTCGAGCTCCAGCGCCCAAGTCCGCACATCTCGCCTCAACCTTCCCCAGCCATGTCCGGAGGGGGAGGCAAGTGGATGGTCTCCTCCATCACGGAGGGGCACATCAAAACGCTGCGGAAGGCCGGATACTTGTCCAGCGACATCGCGCATCAGCTCCCTGACAAGGGGCAGCTTATCCCCACCCCCAGGCCCCATGAGAGGGTGGTGTTCCTCACCCACTTCCTCCGCGGACTAGGTTTTCCACTTCACCCATTTGTCCGGGGGCTCATGTTCTACTACGGCCTGGATTTCCACGATATGGCCCTGAATTTCATCCTCAACATCTCGGCGTTCGTCGTCGTGTGCGAGGCCTTCCTCTGCATCCAGCCCCACATCGGCTTATGGCTGAAGACCTTCAATGTCAAGCCGAAGGTAGTGGGCGGGCGCCAGGCGGAGTGCGGAGGTGCCATGGTGGGCAGGATGCCCAATGTCTTATGGCTCGAGGGCTCCTTTGTGGAGACCATAAAGGGGTGGCAATCGGGGTGGTTCTACATCACCGAGCCGCCTGACCCTAAATGGGCAGCGGCCCCCGAATTCCGATCTGGCTTCCCTTCACGGCTCACCTCTTGGAAAGAGACGGTCTTGACATGGGGTAATTCGGAAGAGCTGACCGGACTTCAATCCTGCGTCCAAAGCCTGGTGAACAAGAAGCTCAAGCTTGTCAACATAGTCCAGGTCATGCTCATCCGCCGGATCCTCCCGTGCCAACAACGGGCCTTGAACATGTGGGAGTTTGATCCGGCATAGCACCAAACCCTGAGCAGGCTCTTGGACACTACGTACGAAGATGCCTGGAAGGTGCTGTTCAAGGGCGCCGAGGCTCCCGCATCCGCTACCGAAGATCGCGGATATAGCTCGCAGCGTCAAGCCAGTGAGGTAAGCTACTTTACCCTTTACAGGACTATTGTTATCCATGGTTTGACCCTATGCGGGATCTAAACTCCCTTACCTTTGACAGGCCTGGCAGAAGACGTCCGGGCAGGTTAACTGTCCGGCTCCCTTGCCAGAAGACCCAGCGGATGCCCGATTGACGGGGCTGCTGGTTCCGGCACCTCACGTGGTGCCGGAGAAGAAGGCCAAGAAGAAGGTCATGGGAGCTCGAAGGAGTTCCCGGCGCCAGGTGTTGTCGGACTCATCGTCCGATGACTCCGAGGCAGACTCCTCCCGCGAAGACGAGGAGGAGGAAAAGGAGGCCTCTCCCCCAGCGGGGGGAGAGAATAAAAGGAAGGCTGCCCCAACTGGGGAGGCCGGAGGGTCCAAGAAGGGAAGGACCCTTCCCCCGGACTACTCCACCAACGCCGACGACGGCGAAGAGGAGTGGCCACCGAGGCCTAAGCCCCTGGCGACATCGTAAGTGTCCGGATACCAGAATAACTCATGGCGTTTCGTTTGTCGTATAGAATCTATTAACGCCGAATATACCCCTGCAGGCCGCCCAAGGACGGGCTCGACGCTTCAACGAGCAGCTCCCTGGCTTCGTCGGACGTGAAAAGCATTTCACTTCCGACTGCCTCCTCTCCTCGCGCTGCGGTTGACGCCGAGATGGGGTCCCAAAAGGGGCCCAGCCAGGAGGAGGAGGTCCAGGAGGCGCCGCAAGGCAACCTCCCGGACTCCAGGCACAAGGGTATCAAACCCCAAAGGGCTCTAAGTCCGACCCTGGGCCGGACTCCGTACCGGAACCTTCCGTGGTTCCGGAGTCCGGCAGGCGGCCCCTTCGTAAGAAGGGCGAGACCGTGACACCGGTGACCTCCGTCCAACCGGAGGCACCGGATAATTTGCTGGAGGCATTTAACGGCGCCTCCATCGACGAGGAGCACCGCACTGTTATGAGTGTGGTGATCCAGAAAGTTCGGTCCGCCAAGAGCGGGCTGACTGAAGTCTGTACCAGCCTTCTAACAGGCTTTGAGGTATGTATTTAAGATATGTAAAAATATTACCACATAGGCAGTAGCCCCTGATGCTCAGTTTGGTGTTCGGAAAGAAAAGCCGAACTAGGGATCTAAAAAGATGTACGCAGGAGTCTAACATAAGTATGTCAATATGGGGAATGCAGGCTGCGCTGCTGACCTCTACCGCGCTAACTGCGGAGGTCAATGTATTGAAGCAGAGCCTCGAGCGGTCCGAGAACAAGCTCGGCCTTGCCAAAAAGCAGCTCGAGGACAGGGAAGGTAAGTAATACCTTATGGAAGTATATAAAAGATGTGGTTGCAAAAAATAACAGGAATAACGTGAGAATTGCAGGGGCCATGAACAAGGTGGAGACCCTGAAGGAAGCAGTGTCCAAGGCCAAAAGCAATGCGGCCGCGGAGCGCACCGAGCGAGAGAAGCAGTAGGCGCGGGTGATGGAGGTGCAGCAAGAGCTCCAGGCTCTCGTGGAAAAACATGAGAGCTTGGAGCGTGACTCAAAGACTCGAGAGTCCGAGCTCGCCTCGGCTCTTGAGAGCGCCAAAGCCGCTAAGGCCGAAGCCCAAAAATCCCTCCAGGAAATTGAGGCAATGAAGAAGATAGCGGCGGGTAAGGCATTCTTCATGCAAAGCAAGCACGTGAAAGTGACTTACTTGTTACTTACCCGAATCCGGAGCTCTCCAGGAGCATTCGCAGATCTGCCCCACAGTGTGTCCGACACTGCCGCATTCTACCGGGCCGAGGAGGGGAGCTCGACGGAGAAGGTGTTCTAGTCTCAGTATGCTGGTCGACCTCCATAAGGTGGCCGAACAGGCCATGAAGAGCCTTATAGTTCGGCTGTGGCCTGAGGAAGCCATGCCTAGGAGCTACTTCGGGCTGGTGAGGAGGCTGGTGGACGCGTGTCAATGGATTGAAGTCGTCAAGCGCTCCGTCTGTATCGAAAGTGCCCGTAGGGCCCTTGCCCGTGCTAAAGTACACTGGGGCAAGATGGACGCTGAGAAGCTTGTGACGGACGCTCCACAGCCGGGCAGGGAGTATCGCAAGCCCAAGATGTATTATGAGAGCGTCCTGAAGGGTGCCCGCCTTATAGCGGGTGAATGCTCCAAAGATGTAATTTTTGAGTAAACTCGCATTTGTTATCCTGTACGCTTGAAAACTTGTTCATATGCGCTAAGCAACGCTTGTGAATTTAAAATATTACCTTCTGTGCGGCCATTTATTAATTTTGAGAGATGGCGAGTCATCGGCTTCTGCCCCCATCCCACGAGTGCTGGGGTGTTCAGGATAAACTTGAGCGCTCTTTTTCCCATTCTTGGGTCCTTCAAGGGAGGCGCGCAACACAACGAACGAGGCAACCGGACTATAAAGCTTGAACACTCTCACTTAGCCATAGAATTCTATAATTTTAAATTTCGGCGAAGCCCCTAGTATTTGGAAGACCGAATTCGGGGCGCTATCCACGCCTGGGCCAGACAAAGCCGACTCCTCGCTCTATCATGACGGTCAGTTTTAGCTTTCTCCACTGAGGAGCTCGACCCGGCTCAACCGGGGCACAATCGCAGTGGTTCTCCCAGCGCTACCTTAGCCGATATAACAGAATGTGAGGTACCAAAACATGGGAGCCGGGCAAACCCAACTATTGACCCAATACATGATTCGGAGCCGATGCATATGATGCTATAAGTTCGGGGTGCCACACTTGTGAAAGTGTTTGGACTTATCACACCATATTTTGGGGTACTTAAGCCCCTGGTGTATTTGGCCGTACCAAAGCATACGGATGCAACATGTCATAAGTGAACATATATAGATAAAAAAAGGAATGCAATAATAGGCAAAAGCTATGCATTGTTTATTCAAAAAAGCTGCGGTAAAAGCAGAACGATACAAAATAGTGCGATAAGCAAGGGACGGGACTATTTGACATGTCCCCCTCCATAAGCAAGCTGCGGGATGATATGTAAAACAGGTATACTGCTCGTTATAGAGACCACCTGGACACTCGATGTAGCTTTCTGCTTCCCTGGCTGTTGCATCGTGTGTTCGGCGATTCTACTGCCGGACAGGGCTTCTTGAGAAAGGAGTCCTGAAAGTAAGAGAAGAAAAAAAGAATGACACAATTGGGAGCCCCTGGTGCGGTTGAGCCGCATTCTGGGCCTGCCGTGGTCGTGCCCCTCCCCGTATGCCCATGGTATTTCCAGAGCATAATTATGTACACGTAGTACTGGTTTCGCAATTTCGCGAGGGCTGGGATTGGGGCCGCATTGCTACGCGTGCTCGGAACGTGCCAGGCGGTCTTGTTGTAGGTTACTCCGGGCGCGCTTGACGGTGTCCGGATGTTTAATAGCCAGACTCGAGAATTGCCTTGAGAGGCTGCTTTGTATTTCCGCCGCGAGGGCCGCCGTATGCTCCTCCATTCGGAGAGAGCGTTCGGTGTTTCCGTTGACCGTAATGACTCCTCGAGGGCCTGGCATCTTGAGCTTGAGGTACGCGTAGTGCGGCACCGCATTGAACTTTGCAAATGCAGTTTGTCCGAGCAGTGTGTGATAGCTGCTGCGGAACGGGACTATGTCGAAGATTAACTCCTCGCTTCAGAAGTTATCCGGGGATCCGAAGACTACTTCAAGTGTAACTGAGCATGTATAGTTGGCCTCTACACCTGGTATGACGCCTTTAAAGGTCGTCTTTGTGGGTTTAATCCTTGATGGGTCTATGCCCATTTTGCACATTGTATCCTGATAAAGCAGGTTCAGGTTGCTGTCGCCGTCCATCAGGACTCTAGTGAGGTGAAATCCGTCAACGATTGGGTCTAGAACCAATTCGGCGAATCTGCCATGATGGATGCTAGTGGGGTGGTCCCTTCGATCAAAAGTGATCGGGCAAGAGGACCACGGGTTGAACTTTGGAGCGACTGGCTCCATCGCATATACGTCCCTTAGTGCACGCTTCCGCTCCCTTTTGGGTATGTGGGTTGCATATATCATGTTCACCGTCCGCACTTGTAGGGGGGAAGCCCTTCCGTCCTCTATTGTTCGGCGGTCGGGGCTCCTCTTCCTCGTCGCTATGCAGCCCCTTGTCATTGTTTTCGGCATTTAACTTTCCTACCTGCTTGAACACCCAACAATCCCTGTTGGTGTGGTTGGCTGGTTTTTCGGGGGTGCCATGTATCTGGCACGAGCGATTGAGTATTCGGTCCAAATTGGACGGGCCCGGTGTATTTCTTTTGAATGGCTTTTTTCCGTTGACCGGGTTTAGAGCCTCTGAATCCGGCATTGACCGTCGTATCTTTAGCATTATCGCCATTAATGCGGCGCTTGTGCTTGTTGCGACGCAACCTGCCGCTGCTGTCCTTGGTATCCGAATTACCAGGGCTCTTGGTCATGTTGTTACTACGAGCTAGCCAGCTGTCCTCTCCTGCACAAAAGCGGGTCATGAGTCTTGTGAGGGCTGCCATGGATTTCGGCTTTTCCTGTCCTAGGTGCCGGGCAAACCACTCATCGCGGATGTTATGTTTGAAGGCTGCAAGGGCCTCTGCATCCGGACAGTCGACAATTTGATTTTTCTTTGTTAGGAACCGTGTCCAGAATTGTCTGGCCGATTCCTCTGGCTGCTGAATTATGTGGCTTAGGTCATCGGCGTCTGGTGGTCGCACATAAGTGCCCTGGAAATTGCCGAGGAATGCGGCTTCCAGGTCTTCCCAACAACCAATTGACTCTACTGGCAAGCTGTTAAGCCAATGCCGAGCTGGTCCTTTAAGCTTGAGTGGGAGATATTTGATGGCGTGTAGATCATCACCGCGGGCCATGTGGATATGAAGGAGGTAGTCCTCGATCCATACCACAGGATCTGTTGTGCCATCGTATGATTCAATGTTTACGGGTTTGAAACCCTCAGGGATTTGATGATCCATCACTTCGTCTGTGAAGCATAGTGGGTGTGCGGTGCCTCTATATTGGGCTATATCACGACATAGCTCAAATGGGCCTTGTCTGTTGTGTTCGGCCTGGCCGGATTTGCTGTATCCGGCATGACGGTTATCGTCACATGTAGTGAGGCGCCCACGTGATCTACAGATCGATCTTGTTTGCCTTGCCTTATCCTCCAATATATCTCGCAGGTCTGGCACATTTCCCCGTGCCTTGGTACTTCTTGAGCGACGCAGGGGTGCGGCTTGAGTGGAGGGCCGAGAGGCCTCTCTGTCGCGGCCATGAGGTGGCCGGTCGGCCGCATCATGCGCTGGTGATGTAGGCTTGGGTGCTTCCTCCTCTAATCAGGGTAGCAGCCTGCGTTTTGGGTAGCTCTTGGAGGGGCGTTCGAGTTTGTACTCTTCGGCAGCAAGGACTTCAGTCCATCCGTCAGCTAGCAAATCTTTGTTAGCTCTAAGTTGTTGTTGCTTTTTCTTGAGGCTGCTTGCCGTGGCCATAAGCCTGCGTTTGAAACGCTCCTGCTCAACGGGATCCTCAGGCACTACAAATTCGCCGTCGTCGAGGCTTGCCTCGTCTTCGGAGGGAGGCATGTAATTATCGTCCTCTACCTCTTTGTCTGCCACTCTCTCATGAGGGCCGGCTTCTCCATCCTCCTGTGCTGAATCCTGCTGGAGGGGGTTGTCTTCGGCACTTTCCGGGGTGTTATTGTCTCCCGTGCCGGAATCACCGTTTTTGCTGTGGCGGGATTTAGAGCGGCGCCACTGACGCCGGCGCTTAGGTTGTTTCTTGGAGGGGTCATCCTCCGTTGTTCCATCGCTGTTCCCATCTTTTGGGATGTCCACCATGTAAATGTCGTATGACGAGGTGGCCTTCCAGTGCCCTGTAGGCGCTGTATCTTGGTCGTCTCCTGCATCGTCGTCCATACCGTCGATGTCTTCGGAGTCAAAGTCGAGCATGTCGGTTAAATCATCGACAGTGGCTACGAAGTGGGTGGTGGGTGGGCTTTGAATTTCTTCATCATCCGCATCCCAACCTTCCTGGCCATAGTCCGGCCAGAGCTCTCCTGATAAAGAGAGAGACTTTAGTGAACTCAGGATGTCGCCAAAGGGCGAGTGCTGAAAGATGTCCGCGGCGGTGAACTCCAGGACCGGCGCCCAATCGGATTCGATTGGCACGGGCGCGGAAGGTTCAGAGTCTGGAGAGGAGTCCGGCACCTTGGAGTTACAAGCCTTGCAAAGGACAGGGATGGTGTTTGGCTCAATCGCTGTGGAGATTGTAGCCCCCGAGGTTGTGTCCAGCCACCCATCCTCGATCGGCGTAGTCGGCTCCGAGCTAAGGGTCGGAGCGGACACTGGTGCGGCCTCCAGGGCATTGTTCGGCGGCAGAGCTAGATCATGCCCCTCATGACAGTGCGGCGCGCTTGGCTGTGGCTCGAACCCGTTGAAGATCAAGTCTCCACGGACGTCAGCCGTGTAGTTCAAACTTCCAAATCTGACCTGATGGCCAGGGGCGTAGCTTTCAATCTGCTCCAGATGGCCAAGCGAATTGGCCCGCAGTGCAAAGCCACCGAATACGAAGATCTGTCCGGGGGGAAAAGTCTCGCCCTGGGCCGCATCGTTGTTGATGATCGGAGGAGCCATTGGGCCTAAAGATGACGACACAGAGGAACTCTCAATGAAAGCACCAATGTCGGTGTCAAAACCGGCGGATCTCGGGTAGGGAGTCCCGAACTGTGCGTCTAGGCGGATGGTAACCGGAGACAAGGGACACGATGTTTTTACCCAGGTTCGGGCCCTCTTGATGGAGGTAAAACCCTACTCTTGCTTGATTAATATTGATGATATGGGTAGTACAAGAGTAGATCTACCATGAGATCAGAGAGGCTAAACCCTAGAAGCTAGCCTATCGTATGATTGTTGTTCGTCCTACGGACTAAAAACCCTCCGGTTTATATAGACGCTGAAGAGGGTTAGGGTTACACAGAGTCGGTTACAATGGTAGGAGATCTACATATCCGTATCGCCAAGCTTGCCTTCCATGCCAAGGAAAGTCCCATCCGGACATGGGACGAAGTCTTCAATCTTGTATCTTCATAATCCAGGAGTCCGGCCAAAGGTGATAGTTCGGCTATCCGGACACCCCCTAATCTAGGACTCCCTCAACGACTGTGTGGGTGTAAAAGAGTAGGTGAGGTCATAATCAATGTAAAGTTGAATTCAAATATTTGAATAAGAGATCATGATGTTTGAAACCCATGCATGCATGAATATAACTGAGATATGCGCGGTGTGGTTTGGAAATAAGCATGATTCTACTGTATACACATTGAACAAGGTCAGACTGATTTGAATTTGAGATACCGATGACAGACATCGTTTGGCCACATTGCATCCATGCGTGGACACACTATTCTAATTGGAGATGACGGGTAGCTTTCGCATCACATATCTATATCTATACCCCTATATATTATATTTTATATCTTTTATATAGTGTGCGAATAACTTTAACTTTGAAAGATGGTCGTTGGATGAAGCCAACCCGACGGTGCAGATATGGAAAATTCGAGCACTGCTGGCCATTGGATATCATCTACATTCTAGCAGATTTTGCCACATGTACAATCTAGAAGACTCCTTGGTTGAACTTAAGTATAATGCACAAACCTCAAAACACAAACACTTCTTCTTTGTTATAGAATCTTCCGTATCATAATTGCCAAAATGTTTTTCAACATGATTTGCCATTATTTATTTTTTACTTTATGCTTTACAACGCACAATTCCATGAATCTTAAAATAGATTAGCTTTGTTATAAAAACTAGATGATTTTGAATGAGATGAACTATAAGAATTAAACGAACATCTGCATCATGCATATATGACTCAAAGGTTACATGCTATAATGTGGTATTTATTCATAATTTGGTTGCCAAACCTCATGCGTGCAATGCACGTATACCTTACTAGTCTAAATGGTGTTTGTGTGTGTGTGTGTGTTGTGCGTGTTAAACACATTGTACATAGTATCATACATGGTTTAGATCCCAAACATCTAGCTAGAGTACATGTACTATGATTTGAATTCAACATAAAATGGATATATATTTGAATTTGAGATCGTATGTACAGGTAGTTCGTATTTATATAGGAATTTACTACTCCTATATTCATGTCATGTGTTGTGAAGATAATATTTAGATGGTTCTATAACTAACCCGAGAACAATCCCATTCAAACAGGGAAAATGTACTCAAATTTAGTCCATATGCTAGACAACACGAATTGTTTTTTTTATTGTTGAGGAAAGTGCAAATTGATTTGGTACTGTACACGTTATGCTTGTTGTCCCGATTTTTTTATTTTTGTTGTTGTTGTACTTGAATGCATTTCTAGTAATATAGTAAAACGGGACATGGCTCTCTCTTGTGATGAGATGCGAATTGTCTTTTTTTGTACACGTTAAGCTTGTTCTCCCGAAATTTCAAGCCGTGCCTTGTTATGCCGAAATTTCAAGCTAGCATCTATGTCTATCGTGCTGCAAAACTCCCGCCTCTTCAACCCGCGCCTTGTTACCCTGAAATATTTAAGATATATCTTTGTCTCGTTGTGCTCCAAAAACTCCCTCCATCTCAACCGCCGCCTTGCTATCCCAAAATTACAACGCGCGCGAAAACTCCCACCTCCTGCGAAATCCTAACATGTGAAATGCCCGTGATACCCCTGAACCGAAAGAACCGCCTAGCTCAAATCGGTGGGGGTACTTTCATAACATACCCCATATTTCGGGCAAGCGCGTCCCTAAGCCATGGTTCCCCCTCCCATCCCATCCGCCGAACCATTCGTACACCAAGGCCGCGAAAACCCATGAAGCCCCACACCCTCCTCCGTATGCCACCCAGTCGGAGCCTCTTCCCCGACGATATCATCCACAACAACACCCTGACGTCCCTCATCCACCACACCGGATGAGGATCCGTCGTCAATCTTGTCATCCCGCCGGTTCAGCCACCCCGTCCTCCACCTCCAAGGAGCTGCCCCGACGTTCCTCTCGTCTTTCATGCCACCTCCATTCTGACACCGCCGTCTTCACCTGCACCACCGGAAGAGCAGCATCATCACCGTTTCCTTGGTTGAAACTGAGGCCTTATTGGCACCGCCAAAGAGGTTCTACATGAATCACCGCATTTTCTTCTTGATTCGATCTCATGGTGTTGCCGGCGCTCGGTCCTGAGCCAACATGACGTGGCTCCATCCACGGCGGCGTCCCTAGCCACTTCCTCCATGATGTCGCTCCCTCGGCGGCAACATCCACATCAGTAGGACATGTTGCTGCTTTGGCTCTCACTCGCGCTACTGCTCTGCTCTTGCTCTCGGTCCCTGCCTGGTTTGTTCTTGCTCTTGCTCTTGCTGCTCCTCTTGCTCTTGCTTGCGCTGTTGCTCTCGCTCTTGCTCTTGCTTGCGCTGCTGCTCCGATTTAGCTACACTTCAGCCGACAGAATCGACTTTTGGGTCAGTCGATTTTCAGGGGGTGGGGGGGCTCACCGAAGTTAAGGAAGAACTAGCCGTAGCGAGGAGGGGGGCTCACCGGAGAGGTACCCCACTATCTATCTTAGGGTTCAGGGTGGGGCGGTGGTTGTAGCGGTGGTGGGGCGGTGGCGTGGGGATGGCCAGGGCGGCGGCGGACCGGCGACGGGTAGTGGTTTTGGGGCGAGCAGGGCGGCGCGGTAGCGCCACCGGCCGACGGTTTGGCCGGTGGTGGCTGGAGGTTCAGGGGGTGGAGGTTGAAGATGAACTACATGCCCTTGATTCCGCATCCAACGGCTCAAAAATCGACTGACCAGAGATGAAAAAGTCAGTCGACTCTGCCTGCTACTCTACTCTTGCGCGTGCTGCTGTTGCACAAGCAGCAGATACTGCTCTCGCTTGAGCCCGTGTAGCTGCTACCCAAGATGTTGCTACACGACCAGCTGCCCCGGCTCTCGCACGCGCTGCTGCTCCTGGCGCTGCTGCTGCTACTGCTGCTTTTCTGCTACTAGTGCATTCAGTTTTGACAGTAAAATTCAGTTCCAACACAAAAATTTAGTTTCGGCAGTTAAATTCAGTTTCGACAGTTAAGTGATGAGCGGCTGATGTATTTTACATCTAGCACTTTTTGGTTATGTATTTTACGTCATGTATTGCAG
Organism: Triticum aestivum; assembly: GCF_018294505.1. Taxonomy (NCBI): domain Eukaryota; kingdom Viridiplantae; phylum Streptophyta; class Magnoliopsida; order Poales; family Poaceae; genus Triticum; species Triticum aestivum. The sequence continues at coordinate 657,716,405 of NC_057807.1, forward strand.
ATGCTTTTAGAATTCCATTCAGGTTAACATTGTCTCTCTTGTCCTGCTTCAGCCTCGCCGTCGTACAACTCACCAGAGCTGCTCCAACAACGAAACCCTCCATCACAGTGGAGCAGTACCCCGGGCTCTATCTCCAGACGCATAAGATCTTCTTCCACTCCTCTGACAGCTAAATCAGCTGGAGCATCCTCACCGACCAACCCAATCATGCTGAGATCGACATGGCTTGGCGAAAGAGGTTGTACACTTGTTGCATCTATTTTTTACTTTACATGTTATATATATTGTCCACTGAGCACACGTAGTAACGTGAAATACGATAGTTTCTCCTACTATATGACCAGCAGTGTGGTACCGGGAAACTTAGCTATCCGTAATGGACTCTTTTGAACGCCATCATTATTTATCTCCGCGCGTTTGAGCTATGCATTTGTAGATGGGCCAATGAGTTGAGCTAGTAGGGCGGTGGCCTGGGTCCAAAGTAGTAGAAGTAGCACAAAAACATTTTTTGAGTGTACGCTTTTCCCTGCTCAAGCCTGCCTACTGGAATCGCCAGTGCTTGAAAGGAAAAGTGAAGGAAAAACATAGGAATTGGAACGTTTCCTATGGTATTACTATTCATGCATTTGGTTCAAAAGATCGAGCAAAGGAAAATTGTAGGATTTGTTCCTTAAGTGTCCCCTTGAAAGAAAAACCGTAGGAATTTTAATATCCACTTGTCCTCCTTTTCAAATTCCCATTCACGAAGCACAAGACTAAGAGATAGTAACATAATAGCATTATTATCGTACATTTTCTTGTGGTTTGACTTAATCTCCCCATGCTTCTTTGCATCCTACGATATTCCAATACTTGTGAACCAAACACTCAGATTGGCAAAAATCCTGTGTTTTTAAATTCTCTATTTTGTACGTGCATTCCTATCCTATTCCTATGTATCTGTTATCCCTGCATTGTTAGAATCCTCAAATTCAAACAAGCCCTTACACAATTACTTTTGTTACAGATATGTGTCAAAGAAAACCTTGTGTGGTTTGTTCCGCTCCTGCTACGTCATGTTTCACCCCAGCTCAGTTGCTCCAACGACGGAAGGGTTCACCACAGTAGGGATCCGCTCTCCAGACTGTCTTTCGCCGCCTCAGATCTTCTTCCCCACCACCGGTAGCCACGACAACTGCATTACCATCATCAGCTGAGCACATGACCTTCAGGACTACACGGGTCCGCAAGATAGGTCGCACTCTTTCGTGTCTTCTTATGTTATGCATCACTTAATATGATGACATGCTACTTTATTGTCCTATTCACCTATTAGACTCTGAGTCAGGCCCAAAATAATGCTGAAACTTGAGTTTTTAAATGGTTGTGGGGTACATATTGGGCAGCAATCAGTACTATATGTCTACTATCTGGTTTATCTCGGGTGTCTACTATGAGTTTCATGTTGGGTGCAAACAAACATTAAAGGAGCCATTATCTATATTTTTAACTAAAGCTATTATTTGCCTACTATCATTGGTTTTGGGTCTATCCACAGTTTGCTGCCATCACTCTGGATTTGTGCATCTCCTTACATAATCTCACTATGTTTTATTCCTATGCATGTCAGTTACTGTACAGAATGGAACTGAACATGTAGAGCAAAAGAGACGAGCCTTGCATGGCAAAAAAATTTCATGTAGACGTCGTTCCATGGTGGGCGCAAAGGCAGTCCCCCTCCACCCATTTCGGATTGTAATCAAGAGGAAGATAATTGTTCTAAGGGGGATTCAGAAGGAGAAGACTACTCCTATTTACCCCCTGTGATCTTCGCTCTAACTTGGCATCCTGATGTTGGTGATATCATGCATATGGTGCCTTGCATTGCTTACTTATACATCAAATATGTCATCTACTTAGTTTAGACATGCTTTGTGTGAATACCATCTGTCGTGGAATTAACACCTCAGATGTCCTCATGAAAGGACTTAGTCGTGGAGCCATCGCAACGGGTTAGCTTGAAGGGGGTAAACCGGACAAGGGACACGGGAGTTTTATACTAGTTCGGTCCCTTCAATGAAGGGAAAAGCCTACGTCTAGTTGTGATGGGATTGATTGGGTTTCGATGACCAGGGAGCAAATACGCTTGCCTGAGTCTCGAGTTGTTGTTTCTTGTCCCTAAACCGCCGCTGGGTCATCCCTTTATATACATAGGTTGACACCCGGCCAGTCTACAGAGCCCCGAGGCTGACTCATACAAAGTGTCCGGCTCGGTCTCTCCTTTCCTAAATTTTCATTACAAGTTACATAGTCATGGCGGTTTACCACTATGGGCCCTAATCTTCCTTTGGGCTCCGAGCCTCTAAGCTTCATTAGTAAAGCACCATCTTCTGGATCTTCACGGGCTTCAACGTAGTCGAGGGTGAACCGGGCCCTCCCAGCCGTTTTACACTTAGTAGTCATATACCCAACATTAGGCCCCAGATTGATTTGAACCTGTTCATGTCAGTCTTCAATACTTAAATAAATCTTGTAAACATCTCCTTATATTCTCGTAAACCGCCATGTCGGCTTCTCCTGTAAACTTTGTTAAACCGCCGTGACATCATCTTCTGGACACAGCAACGGACCATCATGACATCTCTGTATAAAAAGATTAAAAAGATTCCCTTCATTAATGATGTCCCGAAAATCGAGGCGACAAGCGCGCCCTTCTGCCGCTTCAGGCTCCTCAATTCTCGCGCCTGCCACTTATCCCTTTCTCTTTATAAATAAAGCCCGAGGGTCCTTTTCTTGCTTCCCCTTCCGTGCCTTCATCTTCCTTGCGACACCCAAGCTCTGAAGCTCCGCCGCCGCCGTCAACCCTTGAGAACTGCATCAACAAAGGCTGCTGCATCAACCTGAAACGAACCAGAGTTCGCAGCATCCCTCCGTAGTAGATCTGCACTAGTAAGTTTTCTCTTTCCCGCATCTTTAGATCTATGCTAGGGTACGAGTTCGTCTGTACAGTTCTTCGTTTTTCCTTCTCTGTTCTTCGTTTTTCCTTCTGCCGTGGTTGCTTTGATCCAATAGTAGTGTAAATCTCGTGCGGTAGTTACTCCGCATCCATTTTTAGTACTAGTATATCTTCCCTTTCTTTTGTAGAGCGCACGACCTTCTATGTTCTGCTTAACGCCATTATAAGTCGCAGTAATTTTTCTTTACTGAAGCATGGTAGATCCACATAAATTTCATCATTGTGTGGAACCTGTTTCTGCCAACACTTAGCAAATTTTCATCTGTCTCCTTCACCTAAGGGCGGTTTAAATTAGCAGTCGGTAATCCGCCACCTATCATTAGCCCTTGCTTTAAACCGCCATTTTGATCTGAATAGCAATTCCGGTTTATCTCAGACATATGCCTTGATCAAATTTTCCGGTTTAACACCAACTAATACTTCTTGAACTGTCAATCGTAAACTGGCCTTCATTTTACCTTTACAGCTTGCTTTCCAAGATGACCAAGCAATTCGCCGCTTGCAACTGGGTTCTGTCCCGGATTACAGAAAAACAGATCAATGGATATGTAGTGACGGGCGCTTTAGCATCAAAAAATGTCCTTCACTGGCGAGTTCCTGGCCCCGAGTGCCCTCCTGAGCCACAGGATGGTGAAGTTATTGTTTTTATGCAGCACTTAGACCGGTGCTTCAGCCCTCCCGGGTCAAAAAAATTCTGGGATGTCCTTGCGAGATTCCAACTCCACCCACAAGATATCGGTCCAAATTTCGTATCAAACATATGCAACTTTCAAGTATTTTGTGAAGTCTACCTTCAAGAAGAACCATCTGTTGAGCTATTCCGGGACTTCTTTCATCTAAACCACCGAACTAAATTTTCCGATGGTCCTAACACGGAACTTGGCGGGGTATCAATCCATAAAAGGAAGGAAGTTGATTTTCCACATGCATCACACCATAGTCATCCCAAAGACTGGAACCAAACTTGGTTTTTATTGTCAGAACACAGCCCCTGCTGAAGAGAATCCCTTGTCGGGTTACCGCCCTCACCGGCTTAGCAATGGCAACCTGTTACCTCGACGATTAACTGTCAAAGAGAGGCAAACTTATGCTCCTCAACTCGCCAAACTCCGGGCTCTCATGGCCAACGGTTTAACTGGCGTTGATCTTGTTCGCTGCTGGGTTAAATGGCACATCCTGCCCTTAAGCCGCCGCTCCGGATTAATGCATGAGTATACCGGCGATGTCAAGGATCCTCAATGGTTTACTGATATTGAAGTGACTGATGATGAAGTCACCGAATCAGTGAAGAAGATGTTAGACGAGCCCATTGCCATATGTAGTCAAACCGGATTGGCTCCCTTTTACGCCGCCAACAAACCACCAGCAGTAAGACTTTAACCTTGTATTTTCTTGATCCGCCTCTGCTTTAACATTGTTCTAATAATCCTTTGTTTAACTTTCCAGGCCAACAACTCCTTTTGGAAAAAGAAGGCTTCAGATAACCCAACAAGAGCTCCTCGTGCCAAGAGTAAAGCTGTCAAGAAAGCATCCAAAAAGAAAAACGGCAAAGCTGCTGATCCGCCCGAAGATGCTGAAGAGTCGGATCAAGAGGTAGAACTTGACTCCCTTGGCTCCTTTTTCATACATCTTATTAACAATGATTATCATCAGGATGACGCAGAGGTCAGCCGTGCGGACCATGTTGAGGTAATCTCTCTTTCCTCTGGTTCAGATCTTGTGCCGGTTCAAAGATTTCGTCGTGCAATTTGGAAAGTGAAACGCTCTCACCCTCTTGCTTATTTGGATCCAAAATTTTCTTTAAAGAAACAGCAACCTGAAGGGCGTTGCACAACCCGACATAGTGGCCAGCAAGTCACTTCTTCCGGTTTACCGGATACTCCAACCCGAAAGCGTCATCCAGATGTTATATGTTCTCCCGAAAAACTTTATCCTTTGAAGGGTTTCTTCCAATACCCACTTAATCCGTCTGATCCGAATTACCAAGCATCTTCTAATTCGTCTGGAGGTTCATCAACCACATAGCTGCCTCCCCTCAAGACCGTCGCTGGGTAAGTATATTGCTTTTCAACCTGCTTCTTCATGCATCGGTTTATCATACAGATCTTTATTTTGATGTTGCAGTGCCAAGGCTCGATTGAGCAAGAAAGCCAAGACCAGTGGTCCCTCTGACGATGTTGAACCGGAGAAGACCCCAGATAAAGCTGGTGAAGATCCTGATAATGTCATGGATGAGTCCGGTCCACAAGATCCAGTTGCTGATGCCAATCCATCGGAGGCTGATCCGGAAACACATCTTGAAACATCAAGTCCACATGCCACGCCTCCAAGTCCAATTGCTGATCTGCTGGGTTCAGCTGCTAATCTGCCAAGCCCTGCTGCCAATCCGCCAAGCCCTGCTATCAAACCGCCAAGCCCAGCCAAAGACAAGGTCAATCCACCGAGCCCAACCAAGGATGATGATGACGTCACAACTAGGAAAAGGCCTACTACTGGCACACCAGTTTTGCCTACTAATGGCGCACAACTGGTGCGCCATTAGTATATCGGCACTAGTATTTTTTACTAATAGCGCACCACTGGTGCGCCATTAGTATCTGGTATACTAATGGCGCACCATGCAGTGCACCATTAGTATTGCCCACAGTGCGCCACTAGTGTCTGCTATACTAATGGCGCACCACATGGTAGTGCGCCATTAGTAACATTTTTTTATTTTTTTTGTTTTTTCTTAATCTCAGGTCACTATTTCACATATGAGATATCCAACACATATATATACAACAAGCATCCATATAACAATCATATCCAACACACAAGTTTCATCATATATACATACATAGCCAACACATAGTTCCATCGTTACATATTACAAAAGTTTCACATTGTTCATCCAACACCGTTATCCATCAATTCACAAAAGTTTCACATTGATACAAAATAAAAACACAAATGGAAAAGAAGCACTCCATTCATGCAAGCTTCCATGAATTAAATCAAATCTGCAAAATGATAAACAAGAAGTTAGAAGAAGAAGAAGAAGAAGAAGAGAAGAAGAAGAAGAAGACTAGAAGAATACTAGAAGAAGAAGAACACTAGAAGAAGAATAAGAAGAAGAATAAGAAGAAGACTATAAGCTTATTATGTAAACTTGATCATTTGTGCTAACATAAGTAATTTTGGAACTAACCTATAGGAAACTAAGCATATAAGCTCTCTAAGTTAGCATATTAGAGCCAACTTAGGTAAAATGAAGCTAATCTATGTCATTTTGGAAAAGAAGAAGAATAAGAAGAATAAGAAGAAGACTATAAGCTTATTATGTAAACTTGATCATTTTGTGCTAACATAAGTAATTTTGGAGCTAACCTATAGGAAACTAAGCATATAAGCTCTAAGTTAGCATATTAGAGCCAACTTAGGTAAAATGAAGCTAACCTATGCCATTTTGGAAAAGAAGAAGAATAAGAAGAAGACTATAAGCTTATTATGTAAACTTGATCATTTTGTGCTAACATAAGTTATTTTGGAGCTAACCTATAGGAAACTAAGCATATAAGCTCTAAGTTAGCATATTAGAGCCAACTTAGGTAAAATGAAGCTAACCTATAGGAAACTAAGCATATTAGAGATAACATAGGTAACTAAGTATATATATATATATTATTTTGGAGCTCTGACATACCTGACATAGTTCAGTTCTTATTGTTCTTCTCCTTCTTCCTCAGCCTGATGCGCCAAGAGCGGCGAGGCGGTGGAGGCAGTGGGATGTAGTCTTCTACCACAATTGGCGTGGTCATGTCGCCCAGCTGTGGGATCGCCGGGGCCACCACCGGTGCGTGGTCATTGTCAGGCACCACCACCATCGCGAGGCCACCTTCAGGAAGGACGGGCACGACCATCGCTAGGTCATCCTCAGCCACCTCCATCTCTTGCCCATGGTCAGCCACCACCATCTCTTGCCCATGGTCAGCCACCACCATCTCTTGCCCTTGGTCAGCCACCACTAGCGCTAGGTCATCCTCAGCCTCATGCCCATCGTCATCCTGCAGCTCCTCATCCCCACTCTGCTCCTCTTCTCCCGCACTCCAGTCCGGATCATCCTTCTTGTTGTCTATGTTGCTGCCAGAATCACTGCTGCTTTCGCTAAAGCCAAAATCGGTGTTGCTTTTGCTACAACCATAGTCACTGCTGCTTTGGCTGTAGCCAGTGTTGCTGCTGCTGCTCCCATTGCCTGTCCAAATGCAACAATGACCGTTAACAATTGATGTGAGACAAAGCCCAATGTAGAGGAACAAGAAGAGGCAGAACATACTGGCATCATCATCGTCAGCGTAGCGCATGCGACACATAGTCGCGTTGAACACCTTCATGATGAGCATGGTGGCGTCGTCGTCGTACCTGAAGAGAAGGAAGTACCCCAGCCGCATTTCGTAGGCATGGTAGAACTTCTCCCACCCACGATACAAGTATATGTGGCCCTCCTTGATCACCAACTCCACATCCCACTGCCTGCGAAACCCGCTGCCGTCCTGTCGCAGCTTCACATTATTTGGCGGATCTTCACCCAGCATGTTCATAAAACTGTCAGGCAGCCTCTGCAGTTTGGGACAATGAGTGATGTAGCAAACAACAGATATCATAATGAGATGGGTGAAGGGGAGATCTCTCATTTTATATACATGTGTCATGGATGATACTGAAGTCCCAAGTATGATACTGAAGAACTCGGAAGCATCCAACTCGTACTGTGGTGTGGCAGAGCGGCGGTGGCTTCTTCCCCCCATCTCTGATAAGCAGCAGAAGAGACCAATTACTACCCTTACAATAGATCATAAAACATGCATGATAACAGGCTGTACTGATCACCGTGTGGTTTGAGTGAAACCTATGTCTGTCACCAACATGACTGATAGGCATGTCAATACATCTACTATATATACCTTTGGTTTAGAAAAAGTATGCAAACAACATTGCAACCGATGATATCACAATCATAGTGCCATTCTAAACCGATAGCACATTTGATTCAAAGTATGAGGTGGGTCGGCCAAACCCTTTTTTTGGAACAAAGGCACATATACAAAAGACCACTTATGCCAACAGTATGGTTTATATTTGTTCCCAACAGGGAATTGATCATCGTGTGGTTTGAGTGAAACCTATGTCTGTCACTTTAATTCTTGTTGGGGTTTATCCCCTATACTTCCTAATCCCTGTCCACTTAACTAAGTAATAAGATACCCCGGCCCATGCATTAGTCGCAAGTACCCCATATGTCCTATTTTTAGCAAAGTCATGCTAAAATTCATGGAAAATTTCAGCATGACCTTTGCTAAAAATAGGACATATGGAGTACCCGAATTTGCCAGAATGGAAGTTAATCGACATTTCGGCAAACTCAAGGGCCTCTCGGGGTACCTGCAAATTCATCACGACACAATGGTCGGAGACAAAACCCAGCAACTTTACAAGTCTTTCACAGATTTGTTTGCAAGTTCTGATATGTAATAAAGATGAGCCTCAAAGATGAGCCTCCAATGCTGATTTGTTTGCATTGTTTTAGGAGTATAAACTGAGTATGCAAACTGGATATACACTGAATTTAAATAAATTTACAGAAAAATACCATGTGCTTGTGGGTGTGGTGTCCTATTTGTAGAAAAATACCATGTGTAAGTGGAGTGCAGTGTTCTGCAGAAGCAGATGTTCAGTTGGGTTTCTGCTACTGAAACTTGCCAATTGCAAAGAGTACTGCTGTTGTAAAACTACTGTAAATCTACTCCTCTATACAAATCTTAAAAGCAGGTCTACTTCACCTAAAATTCACCTAAGAGCTACTGCAAGCAGGTCTACTTGCTTTTGGTGTGTTCTTGCAGAACCTGTTTCTCTGAAATGCCACATAAGCATGTGTGCTAAACCTCTGTCTAACAAGTATTGAGGCAAACAAATATTGCTCCCAACTGAACATTTTCAGTTAACTGTAGCAACAAGTATTGGAACACTGTGCTCAAAAAGTTCAGTTAACAGTATTGACTGCAACTCATTGAAACAAAAAGGGCAGATAATCCTTTTTAACCATTCTATGAGTTTTGAATGAGCTGGTTACTTGGCTGCTGCTATGTCCTAGTACTATGCAAAAGTGCTACTCATTTGATACGACGATGATAGCGCTCCGGGTCATGGTTAGGAGTAGGCTTGGGACATGGACCTGATTTAGCATTTAGTAACATCATCAATTATGATGCCAAACTAGTTTAATCCCTAGGAATTAGTTGTTAACATAATCACCCAGGGCCCCAACATTAGGCGATAATGAGCTTATTTTGCATAGTTTTCTACGCGAAAGCGATGCGAAAGGAAAGATTTTATTTTGTTTGCACCAAACAAGGCCTACTAATGAAGCTCCAACTACGAAGAAGAATCAGACCCTATCCACCAAGATATATTGGCGTATGAGACTGCCATAATCTTAATGAAGTATCTTTGTGCAAAGAACAGGCACAAATTGAAGTGAGCATCTGAAACCATGAGGCCGGCTAAAAGTTTTTGAGCACATCTCCAAGCTACTACTAGAGTTTATCACTTGAATCCATGGACCGTCCAGCAAAGCAAGGCAACCAAGAACAAGACATTGCACAAATCCCTTTCTTATCGACGCAAACTCAGTATAATCTTTTGGAATAAGGCTGTCAAACTAGCAATTATATACTATGCGATTCTTTTTTTGCTCGAAGGGCCTACTCTACTATTTAAGCTCCAATAATGAAGAAGAATCAGACCCATCCTCGAAGATATATTATTGGCATAGTATAAAACTGTCATGATCTTGATGAAGTACACTGTAGATGTATCATGTTGATACTGCTATATATTAACAAATCTACGAGTTGATGATTACACACATAAAACTTGCAATGATGAAGGAAGCACTCATGTCAAATACTAGCAGTGACTAAAAACTGAGAATTTGATGTCAGTGCATAATTTTATCCCTCCCCTGCCTTCCATCTACTCTGCATCTGATGCATACTACCAGTTGTGACAGCATATTCAGAAAGTGCATTCTGCAGGGTGCGGCCACAGCGAGGCAGGGCGTGGGTGGCGCACAGCCACGCGAGGGGTGGCCGGCACGGTGAGCACGAGCCCGCAGGGAAGTGGTGGGCAGCACAAACGGCGACTAAACAAGGGGAAAAGAGGGGGAATCGATGGAGACGCTCACCGCGGAGATGGGGAAGGAGACGGCGAGGCCGACGATGGTCGGGGCAGCGCGGATCGACACCGAGAAGCAGTGGTCGGTGATGAGGAAGAAGAGGTCGATGCGCATGATCCTTGATGACCCGGCTCTAATTTGTGGACGCAGCTCTGGTGGCCGTGGTGACGTGGACGTGGGGCGGCGCTGAGGCTCCAAGTCTCCGGCGGCTCTGAGGGTTAGGGAGGGAGGCGAGGGAGGCGGCACTCACGGGGGAGGCGGGGCTCGGGGGGAGGCGACGCTCGAGGGGGAGGAAGGGGAGAGGGAGGCGGCGGGGGCGCGTGGGCGGCTACGGTGGACGGAGGCGGCGGACGGCGGGGGCGTGTGGGCGGCTGCAGCGGCGGCGTACGGTTGGGGTCGATCGAGTGGAGAATCCTGGTACTAAGAAAAAATTAGTAACCCTGGTACTAATGGCGCACCATACGCAAATGCGCCATTAGTAACCCTGGTTACTAATGGCGCACCTGCTTCTGGTTCGCCATTAGAAGTTTTGAAAAAAGTATATATTCTAATGGCACACCATGGCACAGTGCACCATTACTAGTTCTAGTAATGGCGCACTGTGCCATGGTGCGCCATTAGTAGTTTTGCAAAAAAAAGAATAAAAAATAAACAACAGTAGTGGCGCACCATGTTCCTAGTGCGCCATTAGTATATACTAATGGCGCACCACATGACAGGTGCGCCATTAGTGTCCATCCCATCTATAGCCCTTTTCCTAGTAGTGCGTTGTTGTCACTGGCACTGCTTATACCGCCCCAGGCAATCAAGTTGCTTTATCGAAGCACACTGCAAAGGACGAATTTGCAGCTATGGGTAAGGGGAAGGGGAAGACCGATTTGTTAGACTATGTTAACCTTTCTGCTCAGGATCTTCATTCCGGGTTCTTGAATTGGCATTACACCAGCCGAGATTATGAGGCCGGTTTGGTGAATCTGATGAAAGAACGTTATGAGGTAATCTTCCAAACACCATTTTATTTCTGTACATTCACTGTATTGTAGCCTCCAAGGGCCGGTTTATCTTTTAAAGGTAAACCGGGTCTTTAAAGATAAAGAACACTTTGATGTCGTAGCCCCCAAGGGCCGGTTTGTCTTGTGAAGACAACCGGGACTTTTACACTCCATTCTATACCTTGTTTACTTTCCTTGTATATATTTTTGAGCAAACACACATTAGCCCCCAAGTGCCAAGATTAAAACTTGTATTGATCTTTGGAACTTGAAACAATCAGTAGTAAAGAAGCAATCCGCATTAGCCCCCAAGGGCCAAGTGTATAACTTGTTATATGCTTGGGACTTTGAATAAATTACTGACATGCTCCTTATTTTTCTGCGGAAGGCTGATATAAATCACCAAGGCTCTCAAATCGCTGATTTTCAAGAGAACCTCAAGACCCAACAAACAGAAACGTCCAAGGAAAAAGATGAACTGAAAACCGCTTTGGCAGCCATGGAGCAACTCAAAGAAGGGTTCAAGATGGAGCGTGCCAACTGGGAGACGGAAAAAAATGCATTGCTGAAGCGAGCGGAAGACACCGAATCAGCTCTTAAACCGGTGGCGGAATAGCTAACTGGGTTGAAGCGCCAAGTGAACGCAATGACTTCTGCAGTGTTTGGTAAGTAGTTTTGACAAGACTTCTTGAATGACCATGTTGGTAATTTCCCGGTTTAACATGAAATTCTTAAACCGTTGTAGGTAGCCGCATTGCTCATCTGGGCTCTGATATGCGGATGAAGCTGAAGGCAGCGTACACTCTGATTGAACAACTATATACCGGTGCCCAACGGGTTACCTATGCAGCTTCCTACAACAATCCGGCCCCCACTTTGATCAAGGATACTCTAGCAAAGTTATCCGTAACACCGGCGCAGATAGAAGAGATGAATCGATCTGCTGCCAGGGCCGGCGCTTTGTTGGCACTTACCCGAGCCAAAGCATGGATAGTTGACCTTGATCTGGCGGATATTGCCATGGGCTTCCCCAGTGAACAAGAGAACGGGGCAGAGTTTGACAACGAAGCCCTCAAAGCTGTGACAAGGGAGATGCGTCCTCTGGCGAGTCAACTGGCAGAAGAAGCTAACATGACAGTTCACCGGCCCTTCTACGATGCCGACAACAAATGGGTTAACACTATCATACCGGAAGTGCAAAATCTTATTCCACCAATCCGTAAGCACACTTACGCCCCTGATGTTGATCCGGCTGAACTTATAAGTGAAGAGGTTGTCTTTTAGGCTTTAACCCGGATTGGCTGGACCACCATTGACTTCCAGCTACTGGATGAAGAAGAGGAGGCTGAACCGACGCCAGATGATCCATCAACATCATGTCAACATGGTGATGAATCCTGATCCGGCAATCTGATGGATGTGTTATGAACTTTGATCTGTGGAAAGAAACAAGTCCATGTTTTGGGCCTTGAAGCGCCTTGTAATAGGCTAGTGAAAATACTTTGATCTCTTGCCATCGTGCACTGAGATATACTTTATTTGAGATGCCGTAACAATTTTAGCGCTGGCTTATATATCTTTATAATATCATGCAATCCCTATGTCTGCATAGAAAGATCTGTCCGGGCGGTTTACCGCTGGACGGGTCATAATGCCCAAAATGAAGCCTGGTTAATAACCAAAGCGGAATAAATATGAAATAACTCATACCTGTGATATGGAATCACTTAATAAGGGTGGAAACCCAAATTTGTGAGTTGTCAAGTTCCTTACCCTATAATGATAGGATGGATAAGTTATGCCGGGTTATAATGAACACCAGATGATCATACTGGCGACATATAGTCAAAGCCAGGCCGGGTTAATAAACACCGGTTTGATGAGATGGTCTGATAACTTATAGCTGAAAGCCAAGCCGGGTTAACAAACACTGGGTTAACATGATGACTGAAAAGCCACACTGGGTCAAAGAACACCGGTTTAGGATAAATTCATCAAAAAAGGTGAAAACTTAGCAAGAAAAGCAAACAAGAAAACATGTAGTCAAGGATTTTCAAGGGCGGCCAGGCCCAAATTCGAGGCTTTTCATGGGCTGCCAGGCCACTGAGTTAAACCATTTTGCGAAGACTTTTAAGATGGGCCTCCAACTAACCAATCGTCGTTTTAACTTTGCCAAGTTCAAGGTCTGTATAAGATTGACTTGTCAAACGTTCGGCGGGTTGTGCCAGGATTACCTGGATAGGAGTGGCTTACTTGATGAAGGCAGGTTAACCCGGGGTTTTAGGTGAATACACCAGGCTTCCAAGCCGTGGGTCGATACCCAATTACAAGGGTCCTTTCAAACTCTTTGTGGCTTTTGCACAAAAGAGCCCCCAAGTAACTTTTGTGAGCTGTGCTCAATGGGTGCCTATGTTTGAGCTATGTATAACATCCAGACTCTCTTTGGCCCCTTGGGTGTGAAGCTCCCAAGCTGTATTGTGGCATGATAGCCAGTTTATTGGACAAGGTGAGTCATTGCTTTGAGGGCAGAAGCCCCCTTGGAACCAAGAAATATTGGAAGAACGGCAGAGGCCCTGCTTGTAGCAAGGATGCCGGTTTATTATATTGATCATAATATATACATTGTCACAATATGTACATAGGGAAAGCCTATGGCTCAGGTGTAATAAGGCCGAAGGAGAGCTATGTTCCATGGCCGCCGGGTCTCCTCTTCAGAACTGCGTGGGTCTTCTCAAACGTCAATGAGGTAGTAAGATCCGTTGTGCAGATTTTTGCTGACCAAAAAGGTTCCTTCCCATGATGGGGATAACTTGTGCATATTGATCTAATCCTGGATGAGCCGAAGCACTAAGTTGCCTTCTTGAAAGGTTTGTGTTTTAAACTGGCGTCTGTGATAACGCCGCAGGTCTTGTTGATAAACCGCGGACCGAGCCAAAGCCATGTCCCGTTTCTCATCTTACAGGTCCAACGCCTCTTGACGCGCTTGCTCATTGTCCGTTTCAACATAATTGGCAACCCGGGGCGAGTCATGACGAATATCACTTGGGAGGACAGCCTCAGCCCCGTAAACCATGAAGAAAGGTGTATAACCCGTGGATCGGTTTGGGGTGGTGTTTATACTCCATAACACAGATGGTAACTCTTCCACCCAACAACCCGGCGTCCACTGCAAAGGAACCATAAGCTTGGGCTTAATACCCTTCAAGATCTCTTGATTCGCCCTCTCGGCTTGACCATTTGACTGAGGATGAGCCACAGACGCTATATCAAGCCAGATATGCTCTCATTGGCAGAACTCCTCCATGTCACCTTTAGAAAGGTTGGTGCCATTATCTGTGATGATGCTGTGTGGAAACCCAAAACAGAAAATGATCTTTTTGAGAAATTGAACCGCCGTGGCTGCATCACACTTACTGACAGGCTCCGCTTTAACCCATTTAGTGAACTTGTCAACCACCACCAATAGGTGGGTCTTCTTATCCTAGGAGCATTTAAAAGTTCCCACCATATCAAGCCCCCAAGTGGCAAACGGCCAAGTGATAGGAATCATCCGTAGCTCCTAAGCCGGAACATGAGCTCGACGTGAAAATTTCTGACAAGCGTCACACCGCTTTACCAGATCCTCCGCATCAGCATGAGCTGTCAACCAATAGAACCCATGACGAAAAGCTTTAGCCACCAGGGATTTTGAACCGGCGTGATGACCACAATCCCCTTCATGGATTTCTGATAACCCACAAGTATAGGGGATCGCAACAGTTTTCGAGGGTAGAGTATTCAACCCAAATTTATTGATTCGACACAAGGGGAGCCAAAGAATATTCTCAAGTATTAGCAGCTGAGTTGTCAATTCAACCACACCTGGAAACTTAGTATTTGCAGCAAAGTGTTTAGTAGCAAAGTTATATGGTAGTGGTGGTAACAGTAACAAAAGTAAAGATAGCAAAAGTAATGTTTTTGGTATTTTGTAGTGATTGTAACAGTCGCAACGGAAAAGTAAATAAGCGAGAACCAGTATAAGGAAAACTCGTAGGCACCGGATTAGTGATGGATAATTATGCCGGATGCGGTTCGTCATGTAACAGTCATAACATAGGGTGACACAGAACTAGCTCCAATTCGTCAATGTATTGTAGGCATGTATTCCGAATATAGTCATACGTGCTTATGGAAAAGAACTTGCATGACATCTTTTGTCCTACCCTCCCGTGGCAGCGGGGTCCTATTGGAAACTAAGGGATATTAAGGCCTCCTTTTAATAGAGAACCGGAACAAAGCACTAGCACATAGTGAATACATGAACTCCTCAAACTATGGTCATCACCAGGAGTGGTCCCGATTATTATCACTTCGGGGTTGCCGGATCATAACACATAGTAGGTGACTATAGACTTGCAAGATAGGATCAAGAACTCACATATATTCATGAAAACATAATAGGTTCAGATCTGAAATCATGGCACTCGGGCCCTACTGACAAGCATTAAGCATAGCAAAGTCATAGCAACATCAATCTCAGAACATAGTGGATACTAGGGATCAAACCCTAACAAAACTAACTCGGTTACATGATAAATCTCATCCAACCCATCACCGTCCAGCAAGCCTACGATGGAATTACTCACGCACGGCGGTGACCATCAAGAAATTGATGATCGAGGATGGTTGATGATGACGACGGCGACAAATCCCCCTCTCCGGAGCCCCGAACGGACTCCAGATCAGCCCTCCCGAGAGAGATTAGGGCTTGGCGGTGGCTCCGTATCGTAAAACGCGATGATTTCTTCTCTCTGATTTTTTTTCTCCCCGAAAGCCAATATATGGAGTTGGAGTTGGCGTTGGAGGGTCTCCATGGGGCCCACGAGGTAGGGGCCGCGCCCAGGAGGGGGGGGCACGCCCCCCACCCTCGTGGACAGGGTGTGGGCCCCCTGGTCTTCATCTTTGGCGAGGATTTATTATTATTTTTTATAAGACATCAAGTGGAGTTTCAGGTCATTCTGAGAACTTTTGTTTTCTGCACATAGAACAACATCATGGCAATTCTGCTGAAAACAGCGTCAGTACGGGTTAGTTCCATTCAAATCATACAAGTTAGAGTCCAAAACAAGGGCAAAAGTGTTTGGAAAAGTATATACGACGGAGACGTATCAACTCCCCCAAGCTTAAACCCTTGCTTGTCCTCAAGCAATTTAGTTGACAAACTGAAAGAGAAAAAGAAAAACTTTTACAAACTCTATTTGCTCTTGTTGTTGTACCTATGTCAAGCCATCATTCAGGTTTTCAGCAAAGATTATAACTAACCACATTTGCAATAATTCTCAGGTCTCATGTTTACTCATATTAATAACATAATCAGCTAGCAAGCCATAATAATAAATCTCGGATGACAACACTTTCTCAAAATAATCATAATATGATATAACAAGATGGTATCTCGCTAGCCCTTTCTGAGACCGCAAAACAAAAATGCAGAGCACCTTCAAAGATCAAGGACTGACTAGACATTGTAATTCATGGTAAAAGAGATCCAATCATAGTCATACCGGATATAAATTAACAGTAATGAATGCAAATGACAGTTGTGCTCTCCAGCTAGTGATTTTAATAAGAGGGTGATGACTCAACATAAAAGTAAATAGATAGGCCCTTCGCAGAGGGAAGCAGGGATTTTTAGAGGTGCCAGAGCTCGGTTTTGAAATAGAGATAAATTATATTTTGAGCGGCATACTTTCATTGTCAACATAACAACTAAGAGATGACGATATCTTCCATGCTAAACAAATTATAGGCGGTTCCCAAACAGAATGGTAAAGTTTATACTCCCCCTCATCCACAAGCATCAATCCATGGCTTGCTCGAAACAATGAGTGCCTCCAACATTCAACGGGTCCCAGGGGGAGTTTTGTTTGCAATTATTTTGATTTAGTTTGCATAAAGCATGGGACTAGGCATCTGGTGACCAGCCATTTTCTCGTGAATGAGGAGCAGAGTCCACTCCTCTTGAGAATAACCCACCTAACACGGAAGATAAGGGCAGCCCTAGTTGATATATGAGCTATTTGAGCATGCAAAACAGAATGTTTATTTGAAGATTTAGAGTTTGGCACATACAAATTTAGTTGGAACGGCAGGTAGATACCGCATATAGGAAGGTATAGTGGACTCATATGGAATAACTTTGGGGTTTAAGGGATTGGATGCACAAGCAGTATTCCCGCTTAGTACAACTGAAGGCCAGCAAAAGACTGGGAAGCGGCCACCTAGAGAGCGACAACAATCATGAACATGCATTAAAATTAATAAACATTGAATAAAAGCATGAGTAGGATATAATCCACCATGAACATAAATATCGTGAAGGCTATGTTGATTTGTTACAACTACAAGCGTGAACATGTGCCAAGTCAAGTCACTTAAATCATTCAAAGGAGGATACCACCCCATCATACCACATCACAACCATTTTAATAGCATGTTGGCACGCAAGGTAAACCATTATAACTCATAGCTAATCAAGCATGGCACGAGCAACTATGATCTCTAATTGCCATTGCAAACATGTTTATTCATAATAAGCTGAATCAAGAATGATGAATTCATCATATTTACAAAAACAAGAGAGGTCGAGTTCATACCAGCTTTTCCCATCTCAGTCATTCCATCATATATCATCATGATTGCCTTTCACTTGCATGACCGAACGATGTGAATAATAATAAGAGTGCACGTGCATTGGACTAAGCTGGAATCTGCGAGCATTCAATAAACAGGAGAAGACAAGGCAATATGGGCTCTTGGTTAAATCAACAATAATCTTCTCCTACTGACCCCCAAAGAAAAGAAAAGAAATAAAAACTATTTACACGGGAAAGCTCCCAACAAGCAAAAGAGGAACGGGAAATATTTTTGGGTTTTCTTTTTAATTACTACAGCAAAGAAATAAACTACTACTAACAATTTTTTTGGTTTTTTTCTTAAGGTTTATTAAACGCACAAGAAGAAAGCAGGAAAAAGAAAATAAACTAGCATGGATATTATAGTGAAAGAGTATGAGAACCGACATCTAGCAATGAGTGTGTGTGAACATGAATGTAATGTCGGCTGGAAATACGTACTCCCCCAAGCTTAGGCTTTTGGCTTAAGTTGGTCTATTGCCAAGGATAGCCTGGCGGATACCCGTAGGTGAAGCTGGGGTCATACTGCGATGCAGCGGCTATCGCCTCCTGAGCTGTAGTGTGGCGTCGAGCAGCCTCCGCTCTCCTCTCGTACTCATCTGCCTCCTCTCTGGTAATAATATATCTTCCTTTTGTCTGAGAATCAAAGAAGGCAGGACCAGGAAGAGTAATATGGACTACATGCCATTTGTTAAAGACTAGTCGATACTGGAGAGGTGGTTCGGTCCTCTCAACAAACTGGTGGGAAACCATAGAATCAAAATCTAAATAAGTAGGGGGTAACTCCATATCACCCTCACGAATGTCTATCTCAAGAAAATTAGCTAAGTGGGTTGCATAAATTCCTCCAAAGAAATCTCCGTTATGTCTATTATGATGCAACCTACGAGCTACAATAGCTCCCATATGATAAGATTGGTCTCCTAACACATCACTTCTGAGAATGCTGAGATCAGGGGCACACATGTGACATGCTTCATCCTTAGAATTTATGCATCTACCTATGAAGAGAGCAAAATAATGTATAGCAGGAAAGTGAACGCTCCCTATAGTGGCTTGTGTTATATCTCTAGATTCCCCCACAGTTATCCTAGCAAGAAAGTCTCTATATCCAGATTTAGGGGGATCCCTGACACTACCCCAAGATGGAAGTTTGCAAGCAAAAGTGAAATCCTCTAAGTCCATGGTATAAGATTTGTCATAAAGGTCAAACATGACTGAAGGAGAATTACGCGAAGATGAAAACTCAAACCTCCTCACAAATGAACTTGTGAGATCATGATACTGGGGGCATTTGTCAGCTTGAAAGTCCTCAAGACCGGCGTTATGCAAATATGTGCTAAATTCTTATTTGATTCCCGCTTGATTCATAAAATTTTCCGAAGGCCATTCACAGGGCCTCACAGGAGCGTCTCTTGGTGGTTGCTCGTTAGCATCACGCATTGCAAGCCTGGGACCTTGCTTCCTTGCAGAACCACCTTGGAACATCTTCCTAAACATATTGTTTCCTCAAGGAACAATCTCCCCAAGCAGTTTTGCGAGAGGTGCTTTGAGCAAGGAGATCGAAAATCATAGCAACAGGGGCTGGAACTCGTGCTTGAGTTGGTTTTTCGTGTTTGTATGAGCCAGAGGAAGAAGATGGGTGCAGGGATAAGTGGAGGAGGGCCACCGTGGGCCCACGAGGCAGGGGGCGCCCAGGGGGTAGGGCGCGCCCTCCACCCTCGTGGCCAGGTGACAGCTCCCCCCGCGGTAATTTTTGCACAGTATATCCTCAAATATTCCCGAAAAAATCATATTAAATTGGCATGGCATTCTGAGGACTTTTATTTTCGGGATATTTTTATATTGCACGGATAAGTCAGGAAACAGACAGAAAAAAATACTATTTTACTTTATTTTTACTAAATAACAGAAAATATAAAGAGGGTACAGAAGGTTGTGCTTCTAGTTTCATCCATCTCGTGATCATCAAAATGAACCCACTAACAACGTTGATCAAGTCTTGTTAACAAACTCATTCCGAATAACACGGAACCGGAGAAATTTCGAATAACACTAAGTTACCTCAACGGGGATATGAAAATCCCCAACAATAAGAATATGATACTTTTTCTTGACAGTAGGGAGAGGAAATTCAAAACCTCCAAATATAATCGATGGAATTTTTCCAATAGAGTTGATACTATAAACTTGAGGTTGTTTCCACAGAAAGTGTACCGTGTGCTCATTACCATTAACATGAAAAGTGACATTGCCTTTGTTGCAATCAATAACAGCCCCTGTAGTATTAAGGAAAGGTCTTCCAAGAATAATAGACATACTATCATCCTCGGGAATATCAAGAATAACAAAATCCGTTAAAATAGTAACGTTTGCAACTACAACAGGCACATCCTCACAAATACCGACAGGTATAGCAGTTGATTTATCAGCCATTTGCAAAGATATTTTAGTAGGTGTCAACTTATTCAAGTCAAGTCTATGATATAAAGAGAGAGGCATAACACTGACACCGGCTCCAAGATCACATAAAGCAGTTTTAACATAATTTCTCTTAATGGAGCATGGTATAGTAGGTACTCCTGGATCTCCAAGTTTCTTTGGTATTCCACCCTTAAAAGTATAATTAGCAAGCATGGTGGAAATTTCAGCTTCTGGTATCTTTCTTTTATTAGTAATGATATCCTTCATATACTTAGCATAAGGATTTGTTTTGAGCACATCAGTTAATCGCATACGCAAAAAGATGGGTCTAATCATTTCAGCAAAGCGCTCAAAATCATCATCATCCTTTTTCTTGGATGGTTTCGGAGGAAAAGGCATGGTTTTCTGAACCCATGGTTCCCTTTCTTTACCATGTTTCCTAGTAACGAAGTCTCTTTTATCATAACATTGATTCCTTGATTGTGGGTTATCAAGATCAACAGCAGGTTCAACTTCTACATCATTATCATTACTAGGTTGAGCATCATCATGAACATCATCATTAATATTTTCACTAGGTTCATGTTCATTACCAGATTGTGTTTCAGCATCATACATAGAGATATCATTTGAATTCTCGGGTGGTTCAGCAATAGGTTCACTAGAAGTTTGCAATGTCCTATCATTTTTCTTTTTCTTCCTTTTAGAAGAACTAGGTACATCAATATTATTTCTCTGAGAATCTTGCTCGAATCTCTTAGGGTGGCGTTCAGGATACAAAGGTTCGTGAGTCATTCTACCAGTTCTAGTAGCCACTCTAACAGCATAATCATTTTTCTTACTATTCATTTCATCAAGCAGTTCTTTCTGAGCTTTAAGTACTTGTTCTACTTGACTGGTATCCATAGAAGCATGTTTGCTAACAAGTTTAAGTTCACCTCTAATATTAGCCATAAAATCACCCAAGCATTTAATCATAAAGGTATTCTGTTTTAATTGTCTACCAAAATAAGCATTAAAGTCATATTGCTTAAACATAAAGTCATCGAACTCATCCAAGCACTGACTAGCAATTTTAGTAGGAGGGACTTCAGCTTTATCATATCTATAGAGAGAATTTACCTTTACTACCTGTGTCGGCATATCGGGATCAGGAGGTTCTTCAGTAAATAAGGAATTGAGATCATATACTTCTTTAACATGCGGTAAATTAAGACTGTGTATTTCTTCAATAGGAGGTAAATTCTTAACATCTTCAGCTTTAATACCTTTTTCTTTCATTGATTTCTTTGCCTCTTGCATATCTTCGGGACTCAGAAATAGAACACCTCTCTTTTTCGGAGTTGGTTTAGGAATAGGCTTAGTAATTGGCTCTGGAGATGGCTCTGGAGGTGGCTCAGGAGGTGCCCAATTATTTTCATTTGTCAACATATTATTCAATAGAATTTCAGCTTCATCCGGTGTTATTTCCCTGAAAAGAGAACCAGCACAACTATCCAGGTAATCTCTGGAAGCATCAGTTAGTCCATTATAAAAGATACCAAGTATTTCAGGTTTCTTAAGAGGATGATCAGGCAAAGCATTAAGTAACTTGAGAAGCCTCCCCCAAGCTTGTGGGAGACTCTCTTCTTTAATTTGCATGAAGTTGTATATTCCCCTCAAAGCAGCTTATTTCTTATGAGCAGGGAAATATTTAGCAGAGAAGTAATAAATCATATCCTAGGGACTACACACACAACCAGGATCAAGAGAATTAAACCATATCTTAGCATCACCCTTTAATGAGAACGGAAATATTTTGAGTATATAAAGGTAGCGCGATCTCTCATCATTAGTAAACAGGGCGGCTATATCATTTAACTTAGTAAGATGTGCCACAACAGTTTCAGATTCATAGTCATAGAAAGGATCAGATTCAACCAAAGTAATTATATATGGATCAACAGAAAATTCATAATAATCCTTATCGGGAACACAGATGGGTGAAGTAGAAAAAGCAGGGTCGGGTTTCATTCTATCTCTAAGAGATTCTTTACTCCATTTAACTAGCAGCCTCTTAAGTTCGTATCTATCCTGGCAGGCAAAAATAGCTGCAGAAGATTCCGCATCAAAAAGATAACCCTCAGGAATAGTAGGCATATTCTCATCATCACTCTCATCATCGTATTCAGATTCAATAATTTCTCTTTCTCTAGACCTAGAAATATGTTCATCAAGAAATTTACCAAGGGGCACAGTAATGTCAAGCATAGAAGTAGTTTCATCATAAGTATCATGCATAGCAGAAGTGGCATCATCAATAACATGCGACATATCGGAACGAATAGCAGAAGAAGGTTTAGGTGTCGCTAGCTTACTCATAACAGAAGGTGAATCAAGTGCAGAGCTAGATGGCAGTTCCTTACCTCCCCTCGTAGTTGAGGGATAAATTGCCGTCTTAGCGTCTTTCAAGTTCTTCATAGTGTCCAGCAGATATAAATACCAAATGACTCAAAGAATAGAGCTATGCTCCCCGGCAACGGCGCCAGAAAAACGTCTTGATAACCCACAAGTATAGGGGATCGCAACAGTTTTCGAGGGTAGAGTATTCAACTCAAATTTATTGATTCGACACAAGGGGAGCCAAAGAATATTCTCAAGTATTAGCAGCTAAGTTGTCAATTCAACCACACCTGGAAACTTAGTATCTGCAGCAAAGTGTTTAGTAGCAAAGTAATATGATAGTGATGGTAATAGTAACAAAAGTAAAGACAGCAAAAGTAATGTTTTTGGTATTTTGTAGTGATTGTAACAGTAGCAACAGAAAAGTAAATAAGCGAGAACCAGTATATGGTAAACTCGTAGGCACCAGATTAGTGATGGATAATTATGCCGTATGCGATTCGTCATGTAACAGTCATAACAGAGGGTGACACAGAACTAGCTCCAATTCGTCAATGTAATGTAGGCATGTATTCCGAATATAGTCATACGTGCTTATGGAAAAGAACTTGCATGACATCTTTTGTCCTACCCTCCCGTGGCAGCGGGGTCCTATTGGAAACTAAGTGATATTAAGGCCTCCTTTTAATAGAGAACCGGAACAAAGCATTAGCACATAGTGAATACATGAACTCCTCAAACTATGGTCATCACCGGGAGTGGTCCCGATTATTGTCACTTCGGGGTTGCCGGATCATAACACATAGTAGGTGACTATAGACTTGCAAGATAGGATCAAGAACTCGCATATATTCATGAAAACATAATAGGTTCAGATCTGAAATCATGGCACTTGGGCCCTAGTGACAAGCATTAAGCATAGCAAAGTCATAGCAACATCAATCTCAGAACATAGTGGATACTAGGGATCAAACCCTAACAAAACTAACTTGGTTACATGATAAATCTCATCCAACTCATCACCGTCTAGCAAGCCTACGATGGAATTACTCACGCACGGCGGTGAGCATCATGAAATTGGTGATGGAGGATGGTTGATGATGACGACGGCGACGAATCCCCCCTCTCCAGAGCCCCGAACGGACTCCAGATCAGCCCTCCCGAGAGAGATTAGGGCTTGGCGGTGGCTCCATATCGTAAAACGCGATGATTTCTTCTCTCTGATTTTTTTCTCCCCGAAAGCCAATATATGGAGTTGGAGTTGGCGTCGGAGGGTCTCCAGGGGGCCCACGAGGTAGGCGGCGCGCCCAGGAAGGGGGGGAGCCCTCCCACCCTCGTGGACAGGGTGTGGGCCCCCTGGTCTTCATCTTTGGCGAGGATTTTTTATTATTTTTATAAGACATCCCGTGCAGTTTCAGGTCATTCCGAGAACTTTTGTTTTCTGCACATAAAACAACATCATGGCAATTCTGCTGAAAACAACGTCAGTCCGGGTTAGTTCCATTCAAATCATACAAGTTAGAGTCCAAAACAAGGGCAAAAGTGTTTGGAAAAGTAGATATGACGGGGACGTATCAATTTCACGTAGAATCTCTTGCCCTTCTTTAGGGGAAATACAACGTTGAAAACGCCTGAGACACTGCAACGGTGTAACTCGCCATTGTGAATAACCATGGACTTGGACCGCCGGATTATCTGTCTAGCGAAAACCTCATCACCTGGTAACTCGCCCCAGTTTAGATACGCCAAATATGGAACCGCCCAATCCGGAGTAGTATGTAAAGCGGCTACCAACTGGGCCTCCGGATCAGGAACAGCTATATCCTCCTCTGTAGACAACTTAACATACGGGTTATGCAAGATATATAAAAAGGTATTGGGTGGTACGGGTTTATGCTGAGATCCTAGCCGGCTTAAAGCATCTGCTACCTCGTTTTTGCGCCGGTCAATGTGCTCAACCTGATAACCCTTAAAGTGACCTGCCACAATATCCACCTCGCGTCTATAAGCCGCCATTAGTGGATCCTTAGAATCCCAAGTACCAGAAACTTGCTGAGCTACCAGATCAGAATCTCCAAAACAGCAAATCCGGCTTAAGTTCATTACCTTAGCCACCCGTATACCATGGAGTAAGGCCTCGTACTCAGCTGCATTGTTAGTACAAGGAAACATTAAGTGGAGAACATAACAAATTTGATCACCTCGAGGGGAAGTAAGAACAACTCCAGCCCCCGAGCCCTCCAATTGCCTGGATCCATCAAAGTGAATGGTCCAATATGTATTATCCGGTTTGTCCTCTGGTGCTTGTAACTCGCTCCAATCATTGATGAAGTCAACAAGTGCATGTGACTTGATTGATGTCCGAGGCATATACTTCAATCCGTGCGGGCCAAGCTCAATTGCCCATTTTGCAACCCGGCTAGTCGCCTCCCTGTTCTGAATTATATCGCCCAAAGGGGCTGAACTGACCACTGTAATGGGATGGCCTTGAAAGTACTGTTTGAGCTTCCGACTTGCCATAAAAACCCCATAAACCAGCTTCTGTCAATGCGAATACCGTTGCTTTGACTCGATAAGTACTTCGCTGATGTAGTAAACCGGCCGTTGAACCGGTTATTCCTTACCAGCCTCTCTGTGCTCCACCACAATTGCCACGCTGACAGCACGGGCATTAGCAGCCACGTACAATAACAAGGGCTCTTTGTCAACCGGAGCCATAGTTTCAAATAGCGGAGATAGCATCTGCTATTGCGTCCGCAATAGCGCAAGCGCAATAGCGTCCGCTATTGCTCAAATTAAATGTAATTACTTTTTGTTAAGGATATAGAAATATACACAATAATCTAGTGTTTTAACAAATCCGCTATGTGGACATAGCGCCCGCAATATCGCCCGCTATCCGCATTCCACTACGCGGACCCCATTCCGCTACGAGCGCGCTATCCGCTATTTAAAACCATGACCGGAGCAGCAAGAACCGTCGGTTCAACCAACTGCCGCTTTAAGTCCTCAAACGCCGCATCAGCTACATCACTCCAGACAAAATCGTTTGTATTTTTTAACATCTGATATAGAGGAATTGCTTTCTCTCCCAAACGGCTGATAAACCGGCTAAGGGCGGCAATTCGACCCGCCAGGCGCTGAACATCATTAATACACTTCGGTTTAGCCAAAGATGTAATCGCTCTGATTTTTTCGGATTAGCCTCAATGCCTCTGTTGGACACCAGAAAGACTAAGAGCTTGCCTGCCGGAACACCAAAAACACACTTGTTCGGATTAAGCATCATTTTGTAAACCCGAAGATTGTCAAATGTTTCCTTGAGGTCATCTATCAAGGTTTCCTTTTTCCTGGATTTTACCACAATGTCATCCACATAGGCATGAACATTATGCCCAATCTGCGTGTGAAGACAATTTTGCACACAACGCTGATAAGTAGCCTGGGCACTTTTGAGCCCAAAGGGCATAGAAACATAGCAGAAGGCTCCAAAGGGAGTTATGAAGGCAGTCTTCTCCTGGTCCTTAACTGCCATTTTAATCTGATGATAACCTGAATAAGCATCCAAGAAACTCAGGCGCTCACAACCCGCCGTCGCATCAATAATCTGATCAATACGTGGGAGAGCAAAAGGATCTGCCGGACAAGCCTTGTTCAAATCTGTGTAGTCCACACACATATGCCAAGTGCCGTTTTTCTTAAGAACGAGCACCGGATTAGCCAACTACTCAGGGTGAAATACTTCGATGATAAAGCCAGCAGCCAACAGTCGGGCTACCTCTTCACCAATGGCCTTGCGTCTTTCCTCGTTAAACCGCCGAAGAAATTGCTTGACCAGTTTAAACTTGGGATAAATATTGAGAGTGTGCTCAGCGAGTTCCCTCGGTACACCTGGCATGTCAGAAGGCTTACATGCAAAAATGTCCCGGTTCTCACGGATGAACTCGATGAGTGCGCTTTCCTATTTCGGATCCAGATTGGTGCTGATGCTAAACTGTTTGGATGAATCGCCAGGAACAAAGTCAACAAGTTTAGTCTCATCAGCCGGTTTGAACTTCAGGGTCGGGTCATGCTCAGTGGTGGGCTTCTTCAAAGGAGTCATGTCTGCCGGATCAACATTGTCCTTATAAAACTTCAGCTCCTCCGTAGCACAAACCGACTCAGCGTAAGCCGCATCACCTTCCTCACAATCCAAAGTGACCTTTCGAATTCCATGTACTGTTATAGTTCCCTTGTGACCCAGCATTTTGAGCTGTAAAAAGATATATCAGGGCCTCGCCATGAATTTTGCGTAAGCCGGCCGTCCAAACAGTGCGTGATACGGGCTCTGGATTTTTACCACTTCGAAGGTCAACTTTTCAGACCTGGAATCATGCTCGTCTCCAAACACAACCTCCAAAGAGATCTTGCCAACAGGATATGCCGATTTACCTGGTACTACACCATGAAATACAGTGTTGGACAGTTTAAGACTTTTGTCTGTCAACCCCATACGACAAAAAGTCTCATAGTATAGGATGTTGATATCGCTCCCTCCATCCATCAGGACTTTGGTAAACTTGTAACCTCCCACCTGAGGTGCTACCACCAAAGCCAGTTGACCCGGATTGTCAACCCGGGGTGGATGATCCTCTCTGCTCCACACAATGGGCTGCTCGGACCACCATAAATAACGCGGCACTGTCGGTTCAACAGCATTGACTGCCCTTTTGTGAAGCTTTTGGTCGCGCTTACACAGGCTACTGGTGAACACATTATACTGCCCACCATTCAACTGCTTGGGGTGACTTTGATAACCTGATTGCTGATTCCCTTGATTATTTTGTTGGCCATTACCACCTTGATTATGCCGGTTGCCCTGATTATTCTGAAATCCAGAGCTTGAACCGCTGCCACCATGAAAACCTGGACCTGATCCGCTCGACGGACCCTGATCATACCGGAAAACATCATAATTCTTGAACTCCTTCATGATATAGCAATCTTTCCACATATGCGTGGAAGGGGCCTCCTTGGTCCCATGCTTTGGGCAGGGCTGGTTCATCAAACGTTCCAGATTCATCCCTCCACCGCGCTGGGGCAGTTTACCTTTACGACGCTACATATTGGTGTTAGCCACAAGATCTGAATTATCTGCCTTGCGCTTACCGTTATTCCCATGGCCTCCTTGGTTGTGATGTTGTCCCTTTGCACCGCCGTTCTTCTTTCCCTTCTCTGGCTTCTCCTCATCAGAATCGGGATCCTTGGTATTATCAGAATTGGCATACTTGACCAAGGCTGCCATAAGGGTTCCCATGTCATTGCAGTGGCGCTTGATCCGTCCCAACTTCATCTTCAGTGACTTAAACCGGCAATTACGCTCCAGCGTTATGATCGCTTGACCAGCGTTAATCGGGTCGGACGAATGCAAAACTTCTGAAAGCCGGTGTACCCGATGAGTTGTTGACTCGTTCTCCCCTTGAACACAAGCATCCAGATCCACAATGGACATGGGTTGTTTGCACGTGTCTTTGAAATTGGCTATAAACCGGGCCTTCAACTGATCCCATGACTCGATAGAATTAGCTGGTATATTTTTCAACCAAGTACGGGATGTTCCTTCCAACATCATCGTGAAGTACTTTGCACAAGCCGCTTCATCCACATCTAGCATCTCCATTGCCATCTCATAACTCTCGACCCATGCCTCAGGTGGCAGATCCGCAGTGTAATTAGGCACTTTACGTGGACCCTTGAAATCCTTGGGCAGACGCACATTACGGAGAGCCGGAATAAGACACGGCACTCCCCAGGAACTGAAGGCAAGTCCGGTACCTCGGTCTACTGACGCCGCTGGCTGAACCGGGGCGGGTTGATGACGACCCAAAGCGGCCTCCCTTCATGCTCTGCCATCATCCACCACATCTTGAGCATTACGACGACACGCACTACTAGACACTTCCGGTTCCTCCGTGTGCCTGCTATAGCTTGGCCTCGGACGAGGCGTTGAATGAATTCTATCCCGGCTATAGGAATAAGCCTGCTGCTGCACCATGGTGGTTTGAAGAAGGTCCCTAGCCCGTCGCGTTTCAATCGCCGCCAGTGAATTGCCCTCCATCGGAATGGCTACTAGGCGAGATGCTGCGGCAATCATGTTATCCAAAGGGCTCGAGAAGTGACCCGGTGGCGCAGATACGTGTTGCAGCGGGTTATCCATTCGTCGAGGTGGTTCCGTCATTCGTGGTTGATCCGGCGCTGCCCTAGGCGCATCGGTCCGGTTTGTAGCTGCTGGATTGCTCGGTCCAGCGCCTGGTGTTTGAAAGAGGTTCATGTCACATCCCTAGCTTCTGGTGCTGCCTAGTGTTTGCATCATGTTTAAATTTTTGAAACTTGAACTGAGGAAATTTGGAAGCCTCAAAAACTTAAATAAAAGAAGGGCAAAAACCCTAAAATCTCATTCATTGTTCCAAAATGCTCTTCTTAAATGTTTGATAATTTTTGGCAAGGGTTCTGGTCCCAACCAAAATATTGAACATTTTTAAGGACTTAATCTTGGGACTTTGAATTTAAATCATTAGCTATTTGAATTTGAATTATATTCATATAATTAGAATATAATTTCAAATACCCCTGAAATATTTTATGAGCTTTTGGAAAAGTCCATCTAGCAAAATAAAAATATTCAGAGGAGTTTTTGGCATTGTTTGAATTATTTTAAATTCAAAAAAGTGGCAAAACAAATTTAAAAAAATAAAACAAACAGAAAATAAAACAGAGCACTTACCTGGCGCTCACCTCGCAGCCCACCTGGTGGCCCAACAGGACCGGCCCAGCGCGGCCCAGCCCACCTCCTCCTGTCGTCTTCCTCCCCTCGCCCCGAAGCAGCTCGGTGGCGAGCGCTGGCGATGCCCCGGCCACCTCCTGCTTGCCGCCTTCCCCTCGTCGCCCTGGACCCCGTCCGCGACGCCACGCAACCCCCCGACCCTTCTCACTCCCCCTGTGCTCCTCCCCCTCCTCTGCTCTCTCCCGCAGCACCACCGACACGCCACCATCGCCGCCGACGCCGATTGCCGCAGCCACCGGCCACCCCTCGCCCTTCCGCTGAGCTCAGGAGCTCCGCCTCGACCCCCTCTTCCTCCCCACCGAGCCAAGCCCCTCAGGAAGCTCTGCATCGCCTCCACGCCATCGTCTTCATCCTCGACCGCCGCCGATGGTCGCCGCCGATTCGCCGTCACTCGTGCGCCCCCGAGCTCGTCGATGACCCCACCCGATGCGCTGTGAGATCCTCCGTCTTTCCCCCTCCTCCCCGAGCTCGTTCCTATCCTCTAGCTATGCCAGCCGCCGTACCCGAGCGCCGCCGTCCGCCATGGTCGTTGCTCTCGCAGCCAGCGTGCGTCTCCGCTCGAGCTTGAGCCTTCGGCGTGCTCCTGGAGCAACGGCGAGTCCAACACAACCCCTAGCTAGCTCCCACATGCACTGGAACCACGCGGCCGCCCACGCCCGAACTCCGGCGGCTGCAACTGAGCTCCCCGCCGTCGCCTCCGGCCGCCCCAGGCCCGGCTGGCTCCACCACTCGACGCGCGCTGGTCTGGGCTCTCGAATGAGCCCAACCCCGCTACGAACGGGGCACCACAGCCCGTTCCCGAGTGCCCCGCCGCGTCTGCTGCCGCCGACGGCTAAACGCCGGTGGGTTTGACCCACTTTGACCACGGCAGGACCCCCCCCTGTGTCCATGACATGTGGGGCCGGCCTTTGACTGAATTAGTGTAGGATTTTAATTAGTGCTAATTGCCCTGTTAGTTTAATTGTTAGATTAGTTAACACTAATTAATTTAGTTAATTAATTAAGCCACTGACATGTGGGCCCAGCCCTGCTGACATTTTCGTTAGTATTAGTTTAACCCTAATCAACCCAGTTAACCAACTGAGTCACTGACCAGTGGGCCCCACTGGTCAGGTTTGACCTGAACCCGCCATGTTGACCTGATGACGTCAGGGTGATTTCATGCTGACGCAGTAAATGTTTTCTGGAGTTTTAAATAAATCAGAAATGATTTATTTATTTCAGAAAATATCCAAAACTTCAAAAATTCATAGAAATTCAACCGTAACTCCAAATGAAATAATTTATATATGAAAAATGATCAGAAAAATCCAATCTATCCATCTGTACTATTTTCATGCATGTTAGAACAACTTATAGCTGCTGTTTAGCACAAATCATATAAATGACATTTGAATTTCACATATGGAGTTTGGTTTTGAACTTAGGGTTCAAACCAACTTCATTTAACTTTGTTGCTAGCTGCATTAGCTCAAACCACAGCATATTGCCATGTCACACTCATGCATCATATTGTTGCATTGCATTGATTGTGTTCTTTCTCTGTTGCCGGTGTTTGTCCCCTCTCGATAGACGTGGTTCGACGATGAGTTCGATGACACCGATGAAGAGCTATACTATCTTCAGAAGTGCCAGGCAAGCAAAACCCCCTTGTTCATTCCGATACAATCCTACTCTCTCGCTCCTGCTCTCTTTTACTGCATTAGGACAACAACGATCATCTGTTACTTGCTGCGGTAGCTGAACCCCTTTATCCTCTGCATGACCTGTCATTGCCACAGTAAATAGATGAAACCCACTAGCATGAGTAGGAGTTGTTTGAGCCCTGTTGTGCCTACTCATTCATGCCTGCTACTGCTTAGAGTTGAGTCAGGTCTGATTCATCGGGGATGAATCAGCGGTGTGTGAACATGTCCTACCGTTGAGAGCTAAGTGTGTGAACACGATTTGGTAAAGGTAGCGGTGAGAGGCCATGTAGGAGTACATGGTGGGTTGTCTCATTGCAGCCGTCCTCAGGAACTGAGTTCTGTGTTTGTGATCCATGACCAGTTACTACCACACATTGGGTTCCGGTAACTCGACCCCTCTCGACTTATTAATCAACATGATCTCTGTCCAGGAGTTGCAACTAGTTTCTGGTGTTTGTAGGTAGTGTTAGTAGTCTACCAAGTGGCACCCGATACAGGTGGGCTTGGGACAGACTAGGCATAGTGGCCCGGTGTACCAAGTAGCACCCGGATGGTGGGCTTGGGAACCCTGCACACATCGTTTGGGGCCGTGAGCGACACCCCGGCCGGATCTCCTTGCGGATGGAACCCGAATAGGCGATAAACCTGGACGAGAGACTTGTGTGGTTAGTCAGGTCGTGGCCGACTCCCTCGCCAGGCTTCCGCTTGAAGGTTGCCGAGATACACGAGGTGTACATGGCGGTAAGTGGCGAGAGCGTGTGTGAAGAAGTACACCCCTGCAGGGTTATCACTATCTATTCGAATAGCCGGATTCCTCGGATATGGAAACTTGGACCCCTTGCATAGTTCATAGACAAGTGAAAGTGGATACTCTAAAATACGCAAGATAAGCGTGAGTGTTATGGATGGCGTTCTCATAGGGAGACGGGAGCGAATCCATAGTGGGGTATTGATATGGTGAATATGTGGACTCGTGTGCGCCACCTCAAAAGAGTTACTTGCAGTCGTAGTTCAGGATAGCCACCGAGTCAAAGCTGGCTTGCTGCAGTTAAACCCCACCATCCCCTTTGTTGATAATGATGCATATGTAGTTAGTTCTGATGTAAGTCTTGCTGGGTACATTTGTACTCACGTTTGCCTATTTATGTTTTTGCAGAGAGACTTCAGTCTCGCTAGTAGTTCCGCGTGGACTTCGACGTTTAGCTTGTTACCTCAGCTACGATCTTGTGCCCTCGGCAGGATCTGGTAGATAGTCAGGCTTCTCAGCCTTTTTCATTTGTAGATGTCTGTACTCAGACATGTTAAGCTTCCGCTTGTGCTTGACTTGTATGCTCTGATGTTGGGTCATGAGACCCATGTTTGTAATATCTCGCTCCTCGGAGCCTATTGAATAAATACTTGAGTTGTAGAGTCATGTTGTGATGCCATGTTGTATTTGCACATATCGAGCATATTGTGTGTATGTTATTGAAATGCTTGGTATGTGTGGGATCTGACTATCTAGTTGTTTATCCTTAGTAGCCTCTCTTACCGGGAAATGTCTCCTAGTGTTCCACTGAGCCATGGTAGCTTGCTACTGCTCCGGAACACTTAGGCTGGCCGGCATGTGTCCTTCTTCGTTCCTGTGTCTGTCCCTTCGGGGAAATGTCACGCGATGAATACCGGAGTCCTGTTAGCCCGCTACAGCCCGGTTCACCGGAGTCCTGCTAGCCCAGTGCTACAGCCTGGATTCACTCGCTGATGACCGACACGTTCGATGTTGGGTCATGGATGCCTGTCCCTGTAAGTTAGTGCCACTTTGGGTTCACGACTAGCCATGTCAGCCTGGGTTCTTTGTCATATGGATGCTAGCGACACTATCATATACGTGAGCCAAAAGGCGCAAACGGTCCCGGGCCAGGTAAGGTGGCACCCGTGGGAATACCGTGCGTGAGGCCGCAAAGTGATATGATGTGTTACATGCTAGATCGGTGTGACTTAGGATCGGGGTCCTGACAGCTTTGGTATCAGAGCTTGACTGCCTGTAGGATTACCAAGCCAAACTGGTCGAAGTTGAGTCTAGAAATTCTTTAATTATATAAGGGAATTGATTGTGGAATGGAACGTAAGGCTCTTTTTACTCCTTATACCTTATGCCTTCTGATCTGAGTCATTTTATCTTTCCTACGGGGTTAAGGAACTAGGCTTTCCCCTCTTTCTATCAGGATCACGTGTTACTAATCTGTAGACTTGTAAGATTGTTGGACTTAAGCCTCGTTTCAGTTCCTATTACTTCCGTATGTTAATTGTTGATCTCGAAACCTTGATATTGTGCTTCTGAGTGGTTATGCCACCATTTTTGTAGCATGTCTCCAATCTCTTGAGCATTTACAGCCATTATGCTGTCCGAGTCATCCCAGGTTTCTAAATAGTCAGATGCATTTGCAAATCCCTTCCTCCTGTTTCCGATGTGCCTTTGGTCAGATTAATCACACAAATCAGTGAGTTGAGGTACTTTATTGCCTTGACATATATGTTGGAGCTAGTATTATGACCCTAGGTGTCTTAGGGGATCATCTAGTAATTTAGCCATGATTTGTGTCCCAGTGTGATGATTCTGGCCATCATTCTCGTAAGCATCCCGTGATGCCACTTAGTTAGTAGGCATTTCACTTCTGGGTTTTGAACCCGAGATTCACCCTACTTACTTCATGTTGATAGTAATTGCTAGCTCCCTTAGGTTATTAGTAACCTTTGCGATAGTCCTTGAAGTCCATGGTATCTTCTTCTTCCAAATACCATGAACTACTTATGGCAGAAGTTCCTCGTTGAACTGAACGATCACAACCAGAGTGCTCTTGATGAGTTCTCCATTATATATTGTGGCTCTGCCAGTTCTACCTTTCTGCATGGGTTATCCGGAAGAAATATGCTGAATTTGTTCGGCATACTAATCCATGTATCCACAACTCAGAAAATTGTATGTTCCATTGAGTTGTCCCTCTTTAGTTGTATTCCAGTCTTCATCTATCCGTTGATAGTCAAGAGTAATTGTGCATTCGTGTTATCGATGCTTATTATTCTTGTGGTCCGTCGAGCCATTCTATTCTGGAATGACTAGGAGAAACAAACTCCAGTACCTCATCCATATCCAGGATCGGGTCAAAGAAGTTGTGCTCCGCAGATCAAATTGCTAATCCAGCTTTTGTTCTGCTCTACCTTGGAGTATTACCATCTTTATATCGGGATTGTTATAGGAATTGCACACCATCCTATGAACTCTTGGTACAGTGATACTTCTTGCCATCATTGTTCATTCCTCGGTTCCTGTGTTATTGTAACCGGAATGCCGACAAGTGAATCGTGGTGTGTGAAATCAATACTGCTAGCAACTCCGTTGCTTGGTAGTTAAATGGACAACAATCTCATTCTTAGCGTGCTGATTATTGAGTCATCATTCTAAGATTGATCGTGCTACCTAGTCTTTATTTCCTGGTGCACTCTTTGATTTATGAGTTAGGATTTTGTCAAGTCCTCGCTCATTTGATCATATCATCTTGCCCTGAAAAGCAAGATTGTTCTCGAGCTTAGTAACATATCGGTGGTTCGTGATTTTCCGTATATCTTCTCGGAAGTATTACCAGGTTGTCACCTGACCGCTATGTTGAGTTCGTCATCAAGTTGGTTTACTCCTGTAAACCACCCTTTCTCCAAGAATTCGTGTTGGATACCTCTGAGCTAGTTGGTTAAGCTAAACGACAACTTGGAGAGTTGGAAGATAAAAGCTTACCTAACTTAGTTCGTTTCAAAGGGATATCCTGGTGTTGGTGTGTTAGTTGAAGAAAGATGATATCTTCATCGATTGGTCCCTGTGATCAGTTATTGGACCTATTGTCTTATAAAAACTTTGATTTAAGTATGGGCTATCGTCAAATCAAATCAGAACCAACGATGTTCGTAATGTTGTCTTACTCGTGGCTGTCCCTCGAGCATACACCATTATATCTTTTGGTCTGACCAATACTATCACCTTGTTCACATGATGGTGGAAGTCCAGTGATATGGAAATTCCGATGAGTTGCTGTTGAGCCTATCAGCAGCATTTTGTCTCCCCCATGATTCATGTTGAACATCAACCTAGTGTTGGAAACTTTGTAAGCAATGCCTTCGTGTTCCGTTCATGAAGCCTATGCTTGGATGGAAGAAGTGACTTCCTCTAATTCATGTGCATTTGGTGCAAGTTGCCGTCGTGGGTTTGAGAAAGGTTTGTTTTGTTTCCTCTGGAATCGTCCCAAGTCAGTCATGCACGTGCAAAGTATACTATGGTTTGGTAGATTAATTACCTCCACTCCATATGTATTCCGTAGCACCCCAAGCCACTAATTGATTTGTTCAAGGAGAAGGAGTTCCTTCATAAGAGCTAATCCGGACTTATGAAAGAACTTCGATATCCTCAATGATGGTTCCCTGCCAGAACTCGGTAGTGTTTTATTGTAAGACTACCATGTGATCATGTTTGCCTGGAACAGCGTGTTCACACGTGCGTAGCAGAACCAGCGCATGCTTTGGAGCTTGCTATCGTAGTTCATTTCCCGAGAATCTCGCAATGTCATCTCGTCGATTTGTGTTGCAAACTTTCATTTTTCTTCCTAGATTCGATGAGTCTGGAATATTCTGACACCAACCAGTTCTGAATCTCAGGCAGATATGATGGTTGGAACATTTCCCAAGAACTATAATATTGGTCCCTCGATGACCAGTAAAGTGGATGTCGTGGCCAACACACCCAGCCGGAAGACCTATAATTGTAGTATCTTGTTTGAAGAAGTTGGCCACCTCCCCATAAGGATTTCGCAGGATTTACCTCCGTAGTTATTCCTTATGGATTCTTGTGCTCCCGAAGTCCGACCTTTTACTTGATGTTCTAGATATCAAACCATAATTATCTATGGATTACGCTAGCACATCAAGGAGAACATTAGAAGCGCAGTGCTAAATGTCTCTCGGTCGATCATCCAGATTTTGTTTCCTTGGCCTCGCTAAGGTGAAATCTGAGAAGGTGTTATCTTCCTTTGCATCTGCATCTTCCACCGGTATTCATCATGGTAGTAAGTTGTGTTGCCAGGATCCTTGACACGGATATTGGTAAAACCTTGATAAATATGGAAATGCTCAAGTTCTTGAGAGCACGCACAAGCAAAATCATCCCTTGTGCTGTTTTCAACAAGGTAATCCACATCATCCATTCTAATCCGGGTATGCCATTCTACCAAACCCCTCCAAACGATCGCTCGAGAATTGCCTTAGGCTGGTATAAAGAGTTTCAATGATCTTTGAATCAAAGGTAATTCTTTTTGCCACTTAAGGGGATATTTCTACGAGTCACCATCCCTAAGGTGCCCCATTATGGTATCATGGCAATTCAACTCCTCGCTACGTTGACAACCGATCACCACATTCTTAAGTCTGGAATTGTTGTCTACTTAGCGAGCCCTCGTCATCTGTCTCACTCCATTTCTTCAGATGTATGCTTCGTGTCTCAGCTCAAGAGATGTTGCTATGACTCACTTTGTGAGCTGATCCTAAGTTGATTGATCTTCGAGAAGATCGATTCTTCCGGAGTTGTCCTTTTCCTCTTGCTGTCATGCTAGTTGGAGTTCTCAGAGCAAGACGACGGGACAAAGATGGTGATCGAATCAACGCTTTTATGAAGTGCACCCTGGATCGTGAAGATTATACTAGTTTGCGTTTCCCCTTCATCTTACCCTACGCTTGAATCTCGAGACGAGATTCTTGTTTAGTGGGGGTGAGTTGTCACATCCCTAGCTTCTGGTGCTGCCTAGTGTTTGCATCATGTTTAAATTTTTGAAACTTGAACTGAGGAAATTTGGAAGCCTCAAAAACTTAAATAAAAGAAGGGCAAAAACCCTAAAATCTCATTCATTGTTCCAAAATGCTCTTCTTAAATGTTTGATAATTTTTGGCAAGGGTTCTGGTCCCAACCAAAATATTGAACATTTTTAAGGACTTAATCTTGGGACTTTGAATTTAAATCATTAGCTATTTGAATTTGAATTATATTCATATAATTAGAATATAATTTCAAATACCCCTGAAATATTTTATGAGCTTTTGGAAAAGTCCATCTAGCAAAATAAAAATATTCAGAGGAGTTTTTGGCATTGTTTGAATTATTTTAAATTCAAAACAGTGGCAAAACAAATTTAAAAAAATAAAACAAACAGAAAATAAAACAGAGCACTTACCTGGCGCTCACCTCGCAGCCCACCTGGTGGCCCAACAGGACCGGCCCAGCGCGGCCCAGCCCACCTCCTCCTGTCGTCTTCCTCCCCTCGCCCCGAAGCAGCTCGGTGGCGAGCGCTGGCGATGCCCCGGCCACCTCCTGCTTGCCGCCTTCCCCTCGTCGCCCTGGACCCCGTCCGCGACGCCACGCAACCCCCCCCGACCCTTCTCACTCCCCCTGTGCTCCTCCCCCTCCTCTGCTCTCTCCCGCAGCACCACCGACACGCCACCATCGCCGCCGACGCCGATTGCCGCAGCCACCGGCCACCCCTCGCCCTTCCGCTGAGCTCAGGAGCTCCGCCTCGACCCCCTCTTCCTCCCCACCGAGCCAAGCCCCTCAGGAAGCTCTGCATCGCCTCCACGCCATCGTCTTCATCCTCGACCGCCGCCGATGGTCGCCGCCGATTCGCCGTCACTCGTGCGCCCCCGAGCTCGTCGATGACCCCACCCGATGCGCTGTGAGATCCTCCGTCTTTCCCCCTCCTCCCCGAGCTCGTTCCTATCCTCTAGCTATGCCAGCCGCCGTACCCGAGCGCCGCCGTCCGCCATGGTCGTTGCTCTCGCAGCCAGCGTGCGTCTCCGCTCGAGCTTGAGCCTTCGGCGTGCTCCTGGAGCAACGGCGAGTCCAACGCAACCCCTAGCTAGCTCCCCCATGCACTGGAACCACGCGGCCGCCCACGCCCGAACTTCGGCGGCCGCAACCGAGCTCCCCGCCGTCGCCTCCGGCCGCCCCAGGCCCGGCTGGCTCCACCACTCGACGCGCGCTGGTCTGGGCTCTCGAATGAGCCCAACCCCGCTGCGAACGGGGCACCACAGCCCGTTCCCGAGTGCCCCGCCGCGTCTGCTGCCGCCGGCGGCTAAACGCCGGTGGGTTTGACCCACTTTGACCACGGCGGGACCCCCCCTGTGTCCATGACATGTAGGGCCGGCCTTTGACTGAATTAGTGTAGGATTTTAATTAGTGCTAATTGCCCTATTAGTTTAGGTGTTAGATTAGTTAACACTAATTAATTTAGTTAATTAATTAAGCCACTGACATGTGGGCCCAGCCCTGCTGACATTTTCGTTAGTATTAGTTTAACCCTAATCAACCCAGTTAACCAACTGAGTCACTGACCAGTGGGCCCCACTGGTCAGGTTTGACCTGAACCCGCCCTGTTGACCTGATGACGTCAGGGTGATGTCATGCTGACGCAGTAAATGTTTTCTGGAGTTTTAAATAAATCAGAAATGATTTATTTATTTCAGAAAATATCCAAAACTTCAAAAATTCATAGAAATTCAACCGTAACTCCAAATGAAATAATTTATATATGAAAAATGATCAGAAAAATCCAATCTATCCATCTGTACTATTTTCATGCATGTTAGAACAACTTATAGCTGCTGTTTAGCACAAATCATATAAATGACATTTGAATTTCACATATGGAGTTTGGTTTTGAACTTAGGGTTCAAACCAACTTCATTTAACTTTGTTGCTAGCTGCATTAGCTCAAACCACAGCATATTGCCATGTCACACTCATGCATCATATTGTTGCATTGCATTGATTGTGTTCTTTCTCTGTTGCCGGTGTTTGTCCCCTCTCGATAGACGTGGTTCGACGATGAGTTCGATGACACCGATGAAGAGCTATACTATCTTCAGAAGTGCCAGGCAAGCAAAACCCCCTTGTTCATTCCGATACAATCCCTACTCTCTCGCTCCTGCTCTCTTTTACTGCATTAGGACAACAACGATCATCTGTTACTTGCTGCGGTAGTTGAACCCCTTTATCCTCTGCATGACCTGTCATTGCCACAGTAAATAGATGAAACCCACTAGCATGAGTAGGAGTTGTTTGAGCCCTGTTGTGCCTACTCATTCATGCTTGTTTGTCATGCCTGCTACTGCTTAGAGTTGAGTCAGGTCTGATTCATCGGGGATGAATCAGAGGTGTGTGAACATGTCCTACCGTTGAGAGCTAAGTGTGTGAACACGATTTGGTAAAGGTAGCGGTGAGAGGCCATGTAGGAGTACATGGTGGGTTGTCTCATTGCAGCCGTCCTCAGGAACTGAGTTCTGTGTTTGTGATCCATGACCAGTTACTACCACACATTTGGTTCCGGTAACTCGACCCCTCTCGACTTATTAATCAACATGATCTCTGTCCAGGAGTTGCAACTAGTTTCTGGTGTTTGTAGGTAGTGTTAGTAGTCTACCAAGTGGCACCCGGTACAGGTGGGCTTGGGACAGACTAGGCACAGTGGCCCGGTGTACCAAGTAGCACCCGGATGGTGGGCTTGGGAACCCTGCACACATCGTTTGGGGCCATGAGCGACACCCCGGCCGGATCTCCTTGCGGATGGAACCCGAATAGGCGATAAACCTGGACGAGAGACTTGTGTGGTTAGTCAGGTCGTGGCCGACTCCCTCGCCAGGCTTCCGCTTGAAGGTTGCCGAGGTACATGACGTGTACATGGCGGTAAGTGGCGAGAGCGTGTGTGAAGAAGTACACCCCTGCAGGGTTATCACTATCTATTCGAATAGCCGGATTCCTCGGATATGGAAACTTGGACCCCTTGCATAGTTCATAGACAAGTGAAAGTGGATACTCTAAAATACGCAAGATAAGCGTGAGTGTTATGGATGGCGTTCTCATAGGGAGACGGGAGCGAATCCATAGTGGGGTATTG
This sequence comes from Triticum aestivum, assembly GCF_018294505.1. Taxonomy (NCBI): domain Eukaryota; kingdom Viridiplantae; phylum Streptophyta; class Magnoliopsida; order Poales; family Poaceae; genus Triticum; species Triticum aestivum. The sequence goes on from NC_057807.1 coordinate 657,756,556, forward strand.
ATATGGTGAATATGTGGACTCGTGTGCGCCACCTCAAAAGAGTTACTTGCAGTCGTAGTTCAGGATAGCCACCGAGTCAAAGCTGGCTTGCTGCAGTTAAACCCCACCATGATTGTAATATCTCGCTCCTCGGAGCCTATTGAATAAAATACTTGAGTTGTAGAGTCATTTTGTGATGCCATGTTGTATTTGCACATATCGAGCATATTGTGTGTATGTTATTGAAATGCTTGGTATGTGTGGGATCTGGCTATCTAGTTGTTTATCCTTAGTAGCCTCTCTTACCGGGAAATGTCTCCTAGTGTTCCACTCAGCCATGGTAGCTTGCTACTGCTCCGGAACACTTAGGCTGGCCGGCATGTGTCCTTCTTCGTTCCTGTGTCTGTCCCTTCGGGGAAATGTCACGCAATGAATACCGGAGTCCTATTAGCCCGCTACAGCCCGATTCACCGGAGTCCTGCTAGCCCAGTGCTACAGCCTGGATTCACTCGCTGATGACCGACACGTTCGATGCTGGGTCATGGATGCCTGTCTCTGTAAGTTAGTGCCACTTTGGGTTCACGACTAGCCATGTCAGCCCGGGTTCTTTGTCATATGGATGCTAGCGACACTATCATATACGTGAGCCAAAAGGCGCAAACGGTCCCGGGCCAGGTAAGGTGGCACCCGTTGGAATACCGTGCGTGAGGACGCTAAGTGATATGATGTGTTACATGCTAGATCGATGTGACTTAGGATCGGGGTCCTGACAGTTCGGTCCTTCGTAGACCGACGGCAGACGAGACCGGTACTTCCTTTGCATTACATCATCTGATGCATTTCGATCCAGCATGAGTCGGTAATTCTGCGCTTGTATCTGCTGTGACTGGGCATCTAAAGCGGCCCTTTCTTCAGCCATCCTAGCATCCTCAATTGCCAGGTCCTCCTTAGCCTGCGTTATCTGGTCCTTCAGCTTTGCAATGTCCGTGTTGTGCTGATCTTGCCTCTCCGGGATAACCGTCGTGGTTAACAAGGTCGCCCAGGCATCCATTAACCCAGAGAAGACTTGAGCCGGTCGGTGCTCCGGGGCTCCTGCCGCGGCTGCTGATTCGGTATTCATTGCCGCTGTAGATGAAGACTGCAAAGTGGGCTGTGTTCCGGCCATGTACACAGTAACCCGACTTGGCGGTTGAAGGAGGTCCGGAATACTGTTGCCATTGGAATATCCTTCGAACACACCATCATGAATCTAGTATAGGGACTCGGTCTCGCCAGTGGATGACTCGCCGTCGGAATAAACAGTCGTCTCGCCTTCAGACACCGGTTCAGATCCGATCCCATGGACACATCCTACGAACGCATGCTTCACGGCAGGCTTAACCCGGGCTGGACTCGCACGCTGAGCCGTCTCGACTAGGTCAATGCAGACGTCCGGCTCAGGGCCCGGTTCACCGATCTTGCCGATGAAGACATGAATTCTGCCAAAGGGGACCCGGTATCCGTATTCGATTGAACCGGCCTCGGGGCCCCATCCTTCGTTGTTGATGTAGAGCTTGTCGCGATGTATCCCTTGAGTCCTTTAGAGTTGGCCTTCAAGAACTCGAAACCGTCATGCGATAGCCCCACGGTGGTCACCAACTGTCGTGAAATTAACACGTCAGATGTCCACATGAAAGGACTTAGTCATGGAGCCATCGCAACGGGTTAGCTTGAAGGGGGTAAACCGGACAAGGGACACGGGAGTTTTATACTAGTTCAGCCCCTTCAATGAAGGTAAAAGCCTACGTCTAGTTGTGATGGGATTGATTGGGTTTCGATGACCAGGGAGCAAATACGCTTGCCTAAGTCTCGAGTTGTTGTTTCTTGTCCCTGAACCGCCGCCGGGTCGTCCCTTTATATACATAGGTTGGCGCCCGGCCGGTCTACAGAGCCCCGAGGCCGACTCATACAAAGTGTCCGGCTCGGTCTCTCCCTTCCTAACTTTTCATTACAAGTTACATAGTCATGGCGGTTTACCACTATGGGCCCTAATCCGCCTTTGGGCTCCGGTCCTCTAAGCTTCATTAGTAAAGCGCCATCTTCTGGATCTTCATGGGCTTCAACGTAGTCGAGGGTGAACCAGGCCCTCCCGGCCGGTTTACACTTAGTAGTCATATCCCCAACAACATCTATTTAGTTTCTTTATCGTATATGTGAATCATGCAAGGCCATCTTGTTTAGCCAGGCATCATATGTGTGAATTTTGCAATGCCACCCTCGTTAGCCTGTCATCTTATATGTGAATTATATCATGCCATCATTTTTTATTACGTATTACATTTGTCAACAATTTTAGTACATTCAATTACTCTTCATGTGTATCAGCCATTCGACATGGTCATGGAAAAATGTAGAGTGGAAACAAGGTCTTCAGAGCAGAAAATGCTATCTGATGAAGCGCATGTCTTGTTGGTTATGGATAGCTCCTCAGAGGAGGGTTCAGAAACACATGACCAGTCCTATCCCCCCCCCCCGAGGTGCATGCTCTAACTTGGCAGGGTTATGTTGCTCATATCGTGTGTATGGTGTCTTGCATTGCTATGTCATTTCCTTAGTTTAGACATGCTTTGTGTGAATGCCACCTGTTTAGTGTCTAATTACCATATATGTGAATTGTGCAATGCCATCTTGTTGTAAGACATTATATATGTGAATTATGCAATGCTATCTTGTTGCAAGGTGTTATATATGTGAATTACGCAATGCCATGGTGTTTAGCCAAGCGTCATATATGTGAATTATATCATGTCGTCCTTTTTTTATTTCTCATTGCATTTGTCGACAATGTTTGTCTATTCAACTACTCTTCCTGTGCATTAGTCATTTGAATTGGTGATGGGAAATCTGGAGTGAAAACAAGGTCTTCGGAGTAGACAATGCTACCCGCTGAAGCAGATATCTTGCTCGTTACAGATAGCTCCTCGGAGGAGGATTCAGAGGCAGATGACTAGTCCTATTATCCTCCTGAGGTGTATGCTCAAACTTGGCAGGGTTATATTACTGATATCATGCATATGTTGTATTGCAATGCTTAGTTTTTGTTGGGGAACGCGGTAGTTTCAAAAAAATTCCTACGATCACGCAAGATCTATCTATGTGATACATAGCAACAAGAGGGGAGAGTGTGTCCACGTACCCTCGTAGACCAAAAGCGGAAGCGTTATGACAACGTGGTTCATGTAGTCGTACGTCTTCACGATCCGACCGATCCAAGTACCGAACGTACGGCACCTTTGTGTTTAGCACACGTTCAGCTCGATGACATCCCTCATACTCTTGATCCAGTTGAGGACGAGGGTGAGTTCCGTCAGCATGACGGCGTGGTGATAGTGATGATGATGCTACCGGTGCAGGGCTTTGCCTGAGGTCCGCAACGGTATGATCGAGGTGTGTAACTGTGGAGGGGGGCACCGCACACGGCTACAAGATCAACTTGTGTTGTCTGTTGTGTTATTGGGGTGCCCCTAGCCACGTGTATAAAGGAGGGAGGGAGAGAGGAGGCCGGCCAGGTTTGGGCATGCCAGGGGGGTCCTACTTGGACTCCTAGTCCAAGTAGGATCCCCCCCCTTTCCTTTCTTCCACCGGAGGGAAAGGTAAGGGAGAGAGAGGGGGAAGGAAAGAGGGGGGCCGGGCCCCTCCCCTAGTCCAATTTGGTTTGGGCAAGGGGAGGGGCGCCTCTCTCACGTGACCCTTTCTCCTCTCCTCCAATAAGGCCCACTAGGCCCAATACTTCTCCCGGGGGGTTCCGGTATACTCCCGGTACTCCCAAAAAATGCCCGAACCACTCGACACCATTCCGATGTCCAAATGCAACCTTCCAATATATGAATCTTTACCTCTTGACCATTTTGAGACTCCTCGTCATGTCCGTGATCCCATCCGGGACTCCGAACGAACTTCGGTACATCAAATCACATAACTCATAATACAAATCGTCATCGAACATTAAGCGTGTGGACCCTACGGGTTCGAGAACTATGTAGACATGACCGAGACACATCTCCGGTCAATAACCAATAGCGGAACCTGGATGCTCATATTGGCTCCTACATATTCTATGAAGATATTTATCTCTCAAACCGCATAACAACATACATTGTTCCCTTTGTCATCGGTATGTTACTTGCCCGAGATTCGACCGTCGGTATCATCATACCTAGTTCAATCTCGTTACCGGCAAGTCTCTTTACTCGTTTCGTAATACTTCATCTCGCAACTAACTCATTAGTTACAATGCTTGCAAGGCTTATAGTGATGAGTATTACCGAGAGGGCCCAGAGATACCTCTCCGAAACACGGAGTGACAAATCCTAATCTCGATATATGCCAACCCAAAAAACACCTTTGTAGACACCTGTAGAGCACCTTTATAATCACCCTTTTACGTTGTGACGTTTGGTAGCACACAAAGTGTTCCTCCGGTATTCAGGAGTTGCATAATCTCATAGTCTGAGGAACTTATATAAGTCATGAAGAAAGCAGTAGCAATGAAACTGTCACGATCAAAATGCTAAGCTAACGAATGGGTCATGTCCATCACATCATTCTCCTAATGATGTGATCCTGTTCATCAAATGACAACACATGTCTATGGTCAGGAAACATAACCATCTTTGATTAACGAGCTAGTCAAGTAGAGGCATACTAGGGATTATATGTTTTGTCTATGTATTCACATATGTACTAAATTTTCGGTTAATGCAATTCTAGCATGAATAATAAACATTTATCATGAAATAAGGAAACAAATAATAACTTTATTATTGCCTCTAGGGCATATTTCCTTCAGTCTCCCACTTGCACTAGAGTCAATAATCTAGTTCACATCACCATGTGATTTAACACCAATATCCACATCTGTGTGTGATTAACACCCATAGTTTACATCGTCATGTGACCAACACCCAAAGGGTTTACTAGAGTCAATAATCTAGTTCACATCGCTATGTGATTAACACCCAAAGAGTACTAAGGTGTGATCATGTTTTGCTCGTAAGAGAAGTTTAGTCAACGGGTCTGTCACATTCAGAGCTGAATATATTTTCCAAATATTCTATGTCTACAATGCTCTGCACAGAGCTACTCGAGCTAATTGCTCCCACTTTCAATATGTATCTAGATTGAGACTTAGAGTCATCTGGATTGGTGTAACAGCTTGCATCGACGTAACCCTTTACGATGAGCTCTTTTATCACCTCCATAATCGAGAAATATTTCCTTAGTCCTCACTAAGGATAATCTTGACCGTTGTCCAGTGATCTACTCCTAGATCAAAATTGTACTCCCTTGCCAAACTTAGGCAGGTTACACAATAGGTCTGCTACACAACACAACATACTTTATAGAACCTATGACTGTGGCATAGGGAATGACTTTCATTCTCTTTCTGTTTCCTGTCGTGGTCGGGCTTTGAGTCTTTACTCAACTTTACACCTTGTAATACAGGCAAGAACCCTTTCCTTGACTGATCGATTTTGAATTTCTTCAAAATTTTACCAAGGTATGTGTTTTTGTGAAATTCCAATTAAGCGTCTTGATCTATCTCTATAGATCTTGATGCCCAATATGTAAGCAGCTTCACCGAGGTCTTTCATTGAAAAACTCTTATTCAAGTATCCCTTTATGCTATCCAGACATTCTATATTATTTCCAATCAACAATATGTCATCCACATATAATATTAGAAATGCTATAGAACTCCCACTCACTTTCTTGTAAATACAGGCTTCACTGCAAGTCTGTATAAAACCTCATCAAGACGTATATTACAATTCATCAAGACGTATATTACAACTCCGAGACTCATCAAGTCTGTATACATACTTGCTTTGATCATCTCATCAAGACATATATTACAACTCCGAGTTGCTTGCACCAGTCCATAGATGGATTGTTGGAGCTTGCACACCTTGTTAGTACCTTTAGGATTGACAAAACCTTTTGGTTTCATCATATACAACTCTTCTTTAAGAAATACCCATTTAAGGAATTTAGTTTTGACATCCGTTTGCCAGATTTCATAAAATATGGCAACTGCTAACATGATTCGGACAGATTTAAGCATCGCTACAGTTGAGAAAATCTCATTGTAGTCAACACCTTGAACTTGATGAAAATCTTTTGCGACAAGTCAAGCTTTGTAGATAGTAACACTACTATCGGTGTCCATCTTCCTCTTGAAGATCCATTAATATGGCTTGCCGATCATCGGGCAAGTCCACCAAAGTCCACACTTTGTTCTTATACATGGATCCCATCTCAGATTTCATGGCCTCAAGCCATTTCACGGAATCTGGGCTCACCATCGCTTCCTCATAGTCTGTAGGTTCATCATGGTCTAGTAACATGACTTCCAGAATAGGATTACCATACCACTCTGATGCAGATTGCACTATGAAAGACCTACGAGGTTTGGTAGTAACTTGATCTGAAGTTTCATGATCATCATCATTAGCTTCCTCACTAATTGGCGTAGCAATCACTGGAACTAATTTCTGTGATGAACTACTTTCCAATTCGGTAGAAGGTACAATTACCTCATCAAGTTCTACTTTCCTCGCACTCACTTCTTTCGAGAGAAACTCCTTCTCTAGAAAGGATCCATTCTTAGCAACGAATATCTTGCCTTCTGTCGTGGAATTGTCACGTCAGATGTCCTCGTGAAAGGACTTAGTTGTGGAGCCATCACAACTAGGAAGCTTGAAGGGGTTAAATCAGGACAAAGGACACGAGAGAGTTTATACTAGTTCGGCCCCTTACGGTGAGGGTAAGGCCTACGTCTAGTTGGGTTGATATTGATGTTTCGATGACCAGGGAGTGAAATACGCTATGCCCGGCTCTCGATGAGTTGTTTTCTTGCCCTAAGCCCCCAGCAGGTCGTCCCCTTATATACACGGGTTGACGCCCTGTGGCTTGCAGAGTCCCGGCCAGCTTATAAACAGTGTCTGGCTCGGTGACTAGTTAAATCTACCTTATGTTACAAGTCATGCCATCATGGCGGTTTACTACAACGGGCTTAAGTCGCCTGTGGGCCTTAAGCCCATTATCGAATCGCCATCTTCATGCTTGGTCTTGGGCTTCTCTCTGATGAGTCTCTTTGTGTAACCCGGCCCCTCCTGGGTGGCTTACACAAATAGTTATATCCCCAACATTAGGCCCCAGATTGATTTGAAACGGTTCATGTCAATCTACAAAATATTTTTAAAGAATTAAATCTTCAGTCTTCTGACTATACAGAGGGTTTTTGTTAACCCGCCATGACGTCATCTTCGGGATCCGTCTTAACCCGGCGTGACGTCATTCTTCCTTTAATTCATTTTCTATTCCATCGAATCCTTCAACGGATCTCTTCTTTATTGATTGCTCCGAAAATCGAGGCGTCGGGGCCGCTGGATAGTAATTCTTATCTCCTCGTTTCCTGCACCGTCTCAGTTATCCTCTCCCTATAAATAGACGTGACTTAGGTCTTTCATTTTTATCCTTTCAGTCGTCTTCTTCCTCTCCTCTCTGCCACTCGAACTCTGCCACCGTCGTCGTCGACCCCCTTGTCTTCATCGACTCGGGCCGCTACATCAGCCTGACTTTGACCAGAGATCGACGGCGAACCTCCGCAGCTCGTCCTCATCCGTGAGTTCCTCTCCTCCCCTTTTCTTAGATCTACATTGAAGCTCCGCTGAGTTCGTCGGCGTTCATCACTGCCCGACGCAAACCCTCGTCAGCTTTCATCTCCAATGCCTTGTTTAGATTGTAAAAACTATGCATAACTGCTGCGGTAGTTGTTTGTGTTGACCTTGCATAGAAATAAATCTCATTTCCCTCGTTTAGAAACCCTCTTCAAGTGTATGAACTTCTCTGCCCTGTTTTTAGGTCTAGAAAATTTCTCTTTCAGAGCAATAATTTGATCTAGAATAATAGCTGTGATTTGTGAAACTTGTTTCTATCACCCGGAAAACTTCTTCTGGAAAATGCCCTTTAAACACCACTATCCAGGTGTCCGGTTTAAATAAGCAATACTGAATTGTAAGCCTTGCCCTCTTCTCATGATCTTAAGAATTCTTGAATTGCTCTTGACACTGCTAGCAACTTCAATATTATTGCACAATCACCCTTATATCATTAGGCCCCTTTCTTTAAGCCGCCACTTTAAATAATTTAGATATTTCTCCCGGGTTAAAGTTGAACCAGAGCTTTCTTATTTTGTCGTAGGCCAACTGTTGTCATGGCTCCTAAAGCGGCCAAAGCCCCTGTGACTTGCAATTGGGTTCCATCCACAGTGACCAAAAGCAAACTTGCCGAGTTCGTGAAGTCTGGCCATCTGCCAAAGAAGGAGGTCATGTCTTATCGTGCCCCTAACCCGTCTGAGGAAATACCTCAACCCAAAGATGGGGAGGTAGTAGTTTTCACGGATCACATGAACCGGGGATTTGCCCCTCCCGGCTCAAAATTCTTCAGGGAAGTTCTGAATTTCTTTGACCTTAGACCTCAAGACATTGGACCCAATTATGTGTCAAATCTTTGCAATTTTCAAGTCTTCTACGAGGTGTACCTGGGAGAGGAGCCAAGTCTTCTTTTCTTCAGAGAACTTTTTTATTTGAACCGGCAAAATGAACGTGCCAACGGGCCTAGTCTTGAGCTCGGCGGCATCTCAATCCAGCGGCGGAGAGATTGTCTTTTCCCTTATGCTGAGCTGCCGAGTCACCCAAAAGACTGCAACCAGACGTGGTTCTACTATCAAGATACATCACCGGCTGATGAGAGGCCTCTGCCCGGCTTTCGCGCCCTGCGTCTCGAATCCAATCATCCGCTGGCAGATAAGTTATCCGCTGTTGAGCGCCTGCCTCTCAACCCAACCATCAGGAAGATCAAATCTCTTCTAGGGAACGGGTTGAACGGCATCGATCTGGTTCAAGCCTGGGTCACCTGGTGGATACTACCATTAAGCCGCCGCTCCGGCTTAATGTGTACTTACACAGGCGAAAAGGATGACCCAATGTGTCATAGTCCTGATGATTTACCAGACGATGTGGTAGACGCTACAGTCCAATCACTGTTGAAGGAGGGCACTATAACCAGTAATGCCTTCGGCTTATTTCCCTTCTGCAAGAAGAACCCAGTCCCTGCAGTAAGTTATCAATCTTCAAAAATACTCTTTAACATGTTATACCTTCTTGTATTTATGATTCCTTATCTTTTTCCACAGGTCGATGATAATTTCTGGAAGGTCAAGTATGACCATGAGGCTGCCAAACAGGCCAGGGCAGCCAAGAAGACCGAAAGGAAGGCCTCCAAGACGGGCACCTCTAAGAAGAAAAAGCCCAGCACCTCTGATCTGTTTAAATTGGATGACTCGTCTTCGGATGAGGAAGAGGTAATCTTTTAATTTCCTTAACTCCTTTGGCGTTACTTTAGTGACATTTTATCCTTTCAAGAGGATACAGGGAACAGTCAAGCAATTGACGAAGAGGTAACTATAATCTCCTCCGACTCAGAGCCTTTGCCAACAGAAAAAATCCGAAGGGTGACCAGGAAAGTAAGATTTTCACATCCTCTAGCTTACCAAGATCCTCAATTTCTTTTGAAGCAACAACAGCTTGAGAACCGGAGGCAACTCGAGCCAATCAAGATGCAGAACTCTCCTCCGGCTTACCCGATGTAACCAGGAAGCGTCGGGCCGAGGTTATTTCCGATTTACATTCTGCTTTTCCTTTGGCGGGTCTAATTCGCCAACCTCTCAATTCATCTGACTCCAAATATCAGGATACCTCTCCGTCTTCCGACGAGTCGATGCAAGCAAACATGCCGGCTTTTAAAACAACTCCCGAGTAATGCAACCTTTCTTACTTTAAGTTTTTCCATACTTATACGTTGATACTCATCCTTCCACTTCAATTGACAGCCTGCGGGTGAAGCCCAGCAAGAGGGCAAAGAAGAATAAGCCGTCTCGAGACCCGGTGGTCACTGAACCAGCGATTGACTCATCCGTTCCTAATGGCTCTACTCATCAGCCACCGCCTGAACCGGCTTCTGATATTCCGGTGTCAACCTCTGACCCGCCTGCAGAAGATGTTGTCCACAACACTGATAACCCGGAAATTCCTAGCCCGGTCAAGACGGCTGATCCGGAAGTTGAATTCTGAAAAGCCAATATGTTGAATCGGGCCGGCCTACTGTTCTTGCTCAATGCACTGCCAAGGAGGAGTTTACCCAACGTCGGAAAGCCAAACAGGACATCACTGATTATACTCACCTAAGCATTGGTGATATAGTCTCGGGCTATCTGAACCAAGTGCACAATAGCCGCGACCTGGAAATTGACATGGTGAAGCAAATACAACATAAATCTGAGGTATAACTTTGGCTTTTTCTTGAACCTTACTTACTGTACCAGCCCCCAAGTCTATTGCTTATGAATGAATATGCTGTAGACTTAGAAATCTACTTACTGTTAGTTTGTTCGGTTTAAAGTGAATACATTTAACCCGGTGATAGCATGAGATTTTGAATTTACACATTAGTCCCCAAGTGTCAAGTATCTTTACTTGTAAAATGCTTGAGACTTAATATGTATGACTCGGTAAATAAGTTAAAATTTTCTTTGAGCATACATTAGCCCCCAAGTGCAAAATATATTTACTTGTAAAGTGTTTGGGACTTGAATGTTACCTTACCATGATTCTTACCATAACCTCACGTCAATACAGGCCACCATAAGTCAATTTGAATCAGAGATTGCTGACCTAAGGAGCCAGCTGAAGCTTCAAGAGCTTGAAACTCAGAAAGCAAACTCCAAGTTTGAATTCAGCATCTCTGAACAAGATAAAATGAAGAAGAACTTTGAATCGGAGAAAAAAGCTTGGGTTGATGAGAGGGCTTCACTAGTGACTCGAGCCGAGACGGCAGAAGCATCTCTTGCAGAAGCAGCAACCGAACTGTCCGATTTAAAGCGGCAGATATCCCAAATGGTCTCAGCCATCTTCGGTAAGTAACTCTGAAAAACCTTAAACATTGTAATCTTCCAAGTATTATTGTGATAATTATCTCCGGCTTATTGTTATGCTTGTGACCATACATGCCCCAGGAGTACCAACCTCAAGCAAAACATGCTGACCAAGCTCAAGGCGGTTTATACCCTTGTAGAGCAGCTGTACTCCGGGTCACAACGTGCTTTGGCCGTTGTGGCCTTATCAAATACCACTCCTCGCCTCCTACAAGATGTGCTGAAGCATCTCGCAGTGCTACCTCAACGGATTAAGGATTTAAGGCAGGCATCTGCAAGAGCCAGAGCCGTGGCCGCATTAAGCCGGGCAAAGGCATGGGTGCCAGAGCTTGACTTGGCTAATCTTACTCTTGGATATCCAAGCCTGAAGGAGGATGGCTCTGCATTTGATGATCAAGACTTCACCGCCTGTGTCAAAGTCATTCGTCCCTTGGCGACTCTCATTGGCAATGATACTGATCTCACTAAGTATTCGCCGGGCTATGATAACGAGAACCAGAGAATCCCAAACGTTCCGTATGACCAAGTCAGCCTGATCCCTCCAACGCGTAAGCATACCTTTGCCCCTGAAGTGGACCAGTTTAATAGATGATGAGGCTGAATTTGAAGCCTTGAGCGGCATTGACTGGGCCTCGTCCACCTTCCAGGACAAAGCAACTGACGGAGAGGCGGAGAAGGATAACCCGGAGCCGTCAAGCCCGCCGAAGGAATGAGCTGCTAGGCGTTTTAACTTTTGTCAAAACCATGCTTCCCTTATTCAGACTCGGGGAGTCTTGTAATAGGATATAAAAACTTCTCAATGTTTGTCATGCCTTCGTGCATGTTTATGGCGCTTAACAATTTCGTAAGCCGCCATTAGCCTATATCCCCAGCTTATGTTGACCGTTTGTCTCCTTGATGTTAAATTTTCCTTGCCTTATTCTGCACATAAAACAAACAAAACTTTCTTGGGCAGTTTACTGCACCAGGGGTTTATAAAGTATTGATAACCCGGAACATAGCACAAAAAACATCATATACAGGTCGATTTATGATTATTTATAATTGTAATGGCATACCTACGAACCCTTTGGTAACCTTCCCGGCTCATATATACCTGGCACTTGTAGAACTTGGGGTAGTCAATACTGAACCAAAAGAACCAAGAACCATCTCCTCAAGAAGGTTCAAAGATAGTTAAAGTAACTACATTCATAAGCAATGTTCACAGGCTCCTGATTCGAATACGATCAAAGAACCGTCCCAAAGGGGTTAAGCTAAGATTCGGATACAATCATATAGCCCCCAGTGGCTTTGGCGATGCCGATCAAGTGGGTATCGACAGCTATGTTCTCTTTGGTTCGAATACGACCTATGTTTGAACAGGAAGCCCCCAAGTGAACATAAGAGTTGTTTAATGACGCTGATTCAAATACGATCCACGTCAGACCCAAAGGGGTTAAGCTGTGATTCAAATATGATCAAGAAGCCCCCAAGTGGGTTTGGCAACATGCCGATCAAGTGGGTATCGACAGCTATGTTCTCTTTGGTTCGAATACGACCTATGTTTGAACAGGAAGCCCCCAAGTGACCACAGCTAGATTCAGATATGATCATAAGCCGGACCAAAGGGAAAGCCTGATTCAGATATGATCCGGTCCCTGTTGGTAGTGTCCACCACCTGATAAAGAAGACATAAACACATTCTTTATGGAAAAAAGGACAGAGGTCCTGCTTTATTGTTTCATATAATATGTACATCGTCAAAAGTATATACATCTTAAGAGACGGAGGCTTAAGTATAGTAAGGCCGCAGATGACCAATATTCCACGGCCGGTGAGTCTCCTCCTCCGATTTACGTGAGTCTTTGTGCTCCCGAACATCAATGAGGTAGTATGACCCGTTGTTTAGATTCTTGCTGACCACAAAAGGTCCTTCCCAAGGCGGAGATAGCTTGTGCATGTCAGCTTGATCTTGGATGAGCCGGAGTACCAAGTCGCCTTCCTGAAAGGATCTGCTCCTAACCCGGCGACTGTGATAGTGGCGCAGGTCCTGCTGGTAAATCGCCGAGTGGGCTATTGCCAAGTCTCGCTCCTCATCCAACAAGTCAAGTGCCTCCTGTCGAGCCTTTTCGTTATCCGACTCAATGTAAGCTGCCACACGGGGTGAGTCATGTCGGATGTCACTTGGCAGAACTGCCTCTGCTCCATAGACCATGAAGAAAGGTGTGTATCCCGTAGATCTGTTAGGCGTAGTGTTGATGCTCCATAGCACGGAGGGTAACTCCTCCACCCAACAACCCGGAGTCCGCTGTAAGGGGACTAAGAGCCGGGGCTTGATGCCTTTCAGGATCTCTTGATTAGCTCTTTCTACTTGACCATTGGACTGAGGATGAGCAACAGCCGAAACATCAAGCCGGATATGTTCTGTTTGACAGAACTCTTCCATGGCACCCTTAGAGAGATTAGTGCCATTGTCAGTTATGATGCAGGAAGCCAAAACAAAAGATCACATTTTTCATCAACTGAACCGCCGTAGCTGCATCACACTTACTGACCGGCTCTGCCTCAACCCACTTGGTAAACTTGTCCACTGCCACCAGCAGATGTGTCTTTTTATCCTTAGACATTTTGAAAGGTCCAACCACGTCAAGCCCCCAGACCGCAAACGGCCAAGTGATTGGGATCATCCTCAATTCTTGAGCCGGCACATGAGCACGTCATGAGAACTTTTGACAAGCGTCACATTTGCTGACCAGATCCTCCGCATCAGCATGAGCCGTCAGCCAATAGAAACCATGACGAAAAGCTTTGGCTACGAGAGATTTTGACCCGGCATGATGGCCACAATCCCCTTCATGGATCTCACGGAGTATTTCTTGGCCTTCTGCAGGCGACACACAGCGTTGAAACGCCCCAGTGACACTTAGATGGTGTAACTCGCCGTTAACAATTGTCATAGATTTGGAATGCCTGACAATTTGTCTTGCCAAGGTCTCATCCTCAGGTAACTCACCCTGGGTCATGTAAGCCAAATAGGGCACTGTCCAATCCGAGATGACATGACGAGCCGCCACCAGTTGTGCCTCCGGGTCTGGCACTGCTAGATCTTCCTCGGTAGGCACCTTGACAGAAGGATTATGTAAAACATCAAGAAAGGTATTAGGCGGCTCCGGCTTACGTTGGGATCCTAGCCGGCTTAAAGCATCAGCTCCTCTTCTTCCTTCGTCAATGTGCTCCACTTGATAACCTGAAAGTGACCAGCCACAGCATCGACTTCACGATGATAAGCGCCATAAGGGGTCCTTGGATCCACTGCCTACACTTGAGCACAAATGAGTGCAGCATCTTACCCGGCTTAGTATCACCATCCGAGACCTGGAGTAAGCCTGCCTCTCTGTAGTACAGAAACATAACGAGTACATACAAATTTTCACCTGAGGGATTAACACGATCCAGCTGTTGGAAATATGCCCTAGAGGCAATAATAAAAGCATTATTATTATATTTCCTTGTTCATGATAATTGTCTTTTATTCATGCTATAATTGTATTATCCGGAAATCGTAATACACGTGTGAATACATAGACCACAACATGTCCCTAGTAAGCCTCTAGTTGACTAGCTCGTGGTCAACAGATAGTCATGGTTTCCTAACTATGGACATTAGATGTCGTTGACAACAGGATCACATCATTAGGAGAATGATGTGATGGACAAGACCCAATCCTAAGCATAGCACAAGATCGTGTAGTTCGTTTTGCTAGAGCTTTTCCAATGTCAAGTATCTCTTCCTTAGACCATGAGATCGTGTAACTCCTGGATACCATAGAAGTGCTTTGGGTGTACCAAACGTCACAACGTAACTGGGTGACTATAAAGGTGCACTACAGGTATCTCCGAAAGTGTCTGTTGGGTTGACATGGATCGAGACTGGGATTTGTCACTCCGTATGACGGAGAGGTATCTCTGGGCCCACTCGGTAATGCATCATCATAATGAGCTCAAAGTGACCAAGTGTTTGGTCACGGGATCATGCATTATGGTACGAGTGAAGTGACTTGCCGGTAACGAGACTGAACAAGGTATTGGGATACCGACGATCGAGTCTCGGGCAAGTAACGTACCGATTGACAAAGGCAATTGTATACGGGGTTGATTGAATCCTCGACATCGTGGTTCATCCAATGACATCATCGAGGAGCATGTGGGAGCCAACATGGGTATCCAGATCCCGCTGTTGGTTATTGACCGGAGAGCCGTCTCGGTCATGTCTGCGTGTCTCCCGAACCCGTAGGGTCTACACACTTAAGGTTCGATGATGCTAGGGTTACTAGGAAGACTTGTATGTGATTGCCGAATGTTGTTCGGAGTCCCGGATGAGATCCCGGACGTCACGAGGAGTTCCGGAGGTAAAGATTTATATATGGGAAGTTGTCATGCGGACACCGGAAAGTTTCGGGGCATATCGGTATTGTACCGGGGCCACCGGAGGGGTTCCGGGGGTCCACCGGGAGGGGCCACCCCTCTTGGCGGGCCACATGGGCCGCGTGGGGCAGGGCACCAGCCCCTGGAGGGCTGGGCGCCCCCCCCCCCTTGGGCCCATGCGGCTAGGGTTGGGGGGGAACCCTAGAGGGGGCGCCCCCTTTGCTTGGGGGGCAAGTCCCCCCTCCCTGGCCGCCGCCCCCCCTCTAGATCCCATCTAGAGGGGCCGGCCCCCCTTGCCCCTTCCCCTATAAATAGAGGGTTGAGGGGAGGGCTGCAACACACAACCCAAGGCGCAGCCCCTCCCCTCCCCAACACCTCTCCTCCTCCGTCACGAGCTTGGCGAAGCCCTGCCGGAGTGCTGCTTCTCCACCAACACCACGCCGTCGTGCTGCCGTTGGAGCTGTCTTCCTCAACCTCTCCTTCCTCCTTGCTGGATCAAGAAGGAGGAAACATCGTCCGTACCGTACGTGTGTTGAACGCGGAGGTGCTGTCCGTTCAGCACTTGGTCATCGGTGATCTGAATCACGGCGAGTACGACTCCATCATCACCCTTCCTTGAACGCTTCCGCACGCGATCTACAAGTGGTATGTAGATGCAAACTCACTCCCTTGACTCGTTGCTTAGATGAACTCATAGATGGATCTTGGTGAAACCGTAGGAAAAAATTTAATTTTCTGCAACGTTCCCCAACAGTGGCATCATGAGCTAGGTCTATGCGTAGTTCTCTATTGCACGAGTAGAACACAATTTTGTTGTGGGCGTAGATCTTGTCAACTTGCTTGCCGCTACTAGTCTTATCTTGCTTCAGCGGTATTGTGGGATGAAGCGGCCCGGACCAACCTTACACGTACGCTTACGTGAGACCGGTTCCACCGACTGACATGCACTAGTTGCATAAGGTGGCTGGCGGGTGTCTGTCTCTCCCACTTTAGTTGGAGCGGATTCGATGAAAAGGGTCCTTATGAAGGGTAAATAGAAGTTGACAAAATCACGTTGTGGTTATTCGTAGGTAAGAAAACGTTCTTGCTAGAACCCAATTGCAGCCACGTAAAAGATGCAACAACAATTAGAGGACGTCTAACTTGTTTTTGCAGCAATTGTCATGTGATGTGATATGGCCAGAAGTTGTGATGAATGATGAATGATATATTGTGATGTATGAGATCATGTTCTTGTAATAGGAATCACGACTTGCATGTCGATGAGTATGACAACCGGCAGGAGCCATAGGAGTTGTCTTTATTTTTTGTATGACCTGCGTGTCATTGAAGAACGCCATGTAAATTACTTTACTTTATTGCTAAACGTGTTAGCCATAGAAGTAGAAGTAGTCGTTGGCGTGACAACTTCATGAAGACACAATGATGGAGATCATGGTGTCATGCCGGTGACGAAGATGATCATGGAGCCCCAAAGATGGAGATCAAAGGAGCTATATGATATTGGCCATATCATGTCACTACTATATAATTGCATGTGATGTTTATTATGTTTATGCATCTTGTTTACTTAGAACGACGGTAGTAAATAATATGATCCCTTATAATAATTTCAAGAAAGTGTTCCCCTTAACTGTGCACCGTTGCTAAAGTTCGTCGTTTCGAAGCACCCGTAATGATCGGGTGTGATAGATCCTTACATTCACATACAACGGGTGTAAGACAGATTTACACATGCAGAACACTTAGGGTTAACTTGACGAGCCTAGCATGTACAGACATGGCCTCGGAACACAGAGACCGAAAGGTCGAACATGAGTCGTATAGAAGATACGATCAACATGGAGATGTTCACCGATGATGACTAGTCCGTCTCACATGATGATCGGACACAGCCTAGTCGACTCGGATCGTGTAACACTTAGATGACTAGAGGGATGTCAAATCTGAGTGGGAGTTCATTCAATAATTTGATTAGATGAACTTAATTATCATGAACTTAGTCTAAAACCTTTGCAAATATGTCTTGTAGATCAAATGGCCAACGCTCATGTCAACATGAACTTCAACGCGTTCCTAGAGAAAACCAAGCTGAAAGATGATGGCAGCAACTATACGGACTGGGTCCGAAACCAGAGGATCATCCTCATAGCTGCCAGGAAACAATATGTCCTAGAAGGACCGCTAGGTGATGCACCCGTCCCAGAGAACCAAGACATTATGAATGCTTGGCAGTCTCGCGCTGATGATTACTCCCTCATTCAGTGCGGCATGCTTTACAGCTTAGAACCGGGGCTCCAAAAGCATTTTGAGCAACACGGAGCATATGAGATGTTCGAGGAGCTGAAACTAGTTTTCCAAGCTCATGCCCGGGTCGAGAGATATGAAGTCTCCGACAAGTTCTATAGTTGTAAGATGGAGGAAAATAGTTCTGTCAATGAGCATATACTCAAAATGTCTGGGTTGCCCAACCGCCTGTCCCAGCTAGACATTAATCTCCCGGATGAGGCGGTCATTGACAGAATCCTTCAGTCGCTCCCACCAAGCTACAAGAGCTTTGTGATGAACTACAATATGCAGGGGATGGTGAAGACCATTCCTGAAGTATTTTCAATGCTGAAGTCAGCAGAGGTTGAAATCAAGAAAGAACATCAAGTGTTGATGGTCAATAAGACCACTAAGTTCAAGAAGGGCAAGGGTAAGAAGAACTTCAAGAAGGACGGCAAAGATGTTGCCGCGCCCGGTAAGCCAGTTGCCGGGAAGAAGTCAAAGAATGGACCCAAGCCTGAAACTGAGTGCTTTTATTGCAAGGGGAAGGGTCACTGGAAGCGGAACTGCCCCAAATACTTAGCGGATAAGAAGGCTGGCAACACTAAAGGTACATTTGATATACATGTAATTGATGTGTACCTTACCAGTACTCGTAGTAACTCCTGGGTATTTGATACCGGTGCCGTTGCTCACATTTGTAACTCACAGCAGGAGCTGCGGAATAAGCGGAGACTGGCGAAGGACGAGGTGACGATGCACGTCGGGAATGGTTCCAAGGTCGATGTGATCGCCGTCGGCACGCTACCTCTACATTTACCTACGGGATTAGTTTTAAACCTCAATAATTGTTATTTAGTGCCAAGTTTGAGCATGAACATTGTATCTGGATCTCGTTTAATACGAGATGGCTACTCATTTAAATCCGAGAATAATGGTTGTTCTATTTATATGAGAGATATGTTTTATGGTCATGCCCCGATGGTCAATGGTTTATTCTTAATGAATCTCGAATGTAATGTTACACATATTCATAGCGTGAATACCAAAAGATGTAAAGTTGATAACGATAGTCCCACATACTTGTGGCACTGTCGCCTTGGTCACATTGGTGTCAAGCGCATGAAGAAGCTCCATGCTGATGGACTTTTAGAGTCTCTCGATTATGAATCATTTGACACATGCGAACCATGCCTCATGGGCAAAATGACCAAGACCCCGTTCTCCGAAACAATGGAGCGAGCAACCAACTTGTTGGAAATCATACATACCGATGTGTGCGGTCCAACGAGCGTTGAGGCTCGCAGAGGATATCGTTATGTTCTCACTCTCACTGATGACTTGAGTAGATATGGGTATGTCTACTTGATGAAACACAAGTCTGAGACCTTTGAAAAGTTCAAGGAATTTCAGAATGAAGTAGAGAATCAACGTGACCGAAAGATAAAATTCTTACGATCGGATCATGGAGGAGAATATTTAAGTCACGAATTTGGTACACACTTAAGAAAATGTGGAATCGTTTCACAACTCACGCCGCCTGGAACACCTCAGCGTAACGGTGTGTCCGAACATCGTAATCGCACTCTATTGGATATGGTGCGATCTATGATGTCTCTTACCGATTTACCGCTATCATTTTGGGGATACGCTCTAGAGACAGCTACATTCACTTTAAATAGGGCACTGTCTAAATCCGTTGAGACGACACCGTATGAATTATGGTTTGGGAAGAAACCTAAGCTGCCGTTTCTAAAAGTTTGGGGATGCGATGCTTATGTCAAGAAACTTCAACCTGAAAAGCTCGAACCCAAGTCGGAAAAATGCGTCTTCATAGGATACCCTAAAGAAACCATTGGGTATACCTTCTACTTAAGATCCGAGGGCAAGATCTTTGTTGCAAAGAATGGATCCTTTCTGGAAAAAGAGTTTCTCTCGAAAGAAGTAAGTGGGAGGAAAGTAGAACTCGATGAAGTACTACCTCTTGAACGGGATAGTAGTGCAGCTCAGGAAAATGTTCCTGTGATGCCTACACCAACTGAAGAGGAAAATAATGATGATGATCAAGGTACTTCGGATCAAGTTGCTACTGAACTTCGTAGGTCCACAAGGACACGTTCCGCACCAGAGTGGTACGGCAACCCTGTCTTGGAAATCATGTTGTTGGACAATGGTGAACCTTCGAACTATGAAGAAGCAATGGCGGGCCCAGATTCCAACAAATGGCTAGAAGCCATGAAATCCGAGATAGAATCCATGTATGAAAACAAAGTATGGACTTTGACTGACTTGCCCGATGATCGGCGAGCGATACAAAACAAATGGATCTTTAAGAAGAAGACGGACGCGGATGGTAATATTACCGTCTATAAAGCTCGGCTTGTCGCTAAGGGTTATCGACAAGTTCAAGGGATTGACTACGACGAGACATTCTCTCCCGTAGCAAAGCTGAAGTCCGTCCGAATAATGTTAGCAATTGCCGCATACTATGATGGACGTCAAAACGGCATTCCTTAACGGACATCTTAAGGAAGAACTGTATATGATGCAGCCGGAAGGTTTTGTCGATCCTAAGAACGCTAACAAAGTATGCAAGCTCCAGCGATCCATTTATGGGCTGGTGCAAGCATCTCGGAGTTGGAACATTCGCTTTGATGAGATGATCAAAGCGTTTGGGTTTATGCAGACTTATGGAGAAGCCTGCGTTTACAAGAAAGTGAGTGGGAGCTCTGTAGCATTTCTCATATTATATGTAGATGACATACTTTTGATGGGAAATGATATAGAATTCTTGGACAGCATTAAGGCCTACTTGAATAAGTGTTTTTCAATGAAGGACCTTGGAGAAGCTGCTTATATATTAGGCATCAAGATCTATAGAGATAGATCGAGACGCCTCATAGGTCTTTCACAAAGCACATACCTTGATAAGATTTTGAAGAAGTTCAAAATGGATCAGTCCAAGAAGGGGTTCTTGCCTGTATTGCAAGGTGTGAGATTGAGCTCGGCTCAATGCCCGACCACGGCAAAAGATAAAGAAGAGATGAGTGTCATCCCCTATGCTTCAGCCATAGGATCTATTATGTATGCCATGCTGTGTACCAGACCTGATGTAAACCTTGCCGTAAGTTTGGTAGGAAGGTACCAAAGTAATCCCAGCAAGGAACACTGGACAGCGGTCAAGAATATCCTAAAGTACCTGAAAAGGACAAAGGACATGTTTCTCGTTTATGGAGGTGACGAAGAGCTCGTCGTAAAAGGTTACGTCGACGCTAGCTTCGACACAGATCTGGATGACTCTAAGTCACAAACCAGATACGTGTATATGTTGAATGGTGGAGCAGTAAGCTGGTGCAGCTGCAAGCAGAGCGTCGTGGCGGGATCTACATGTGAAGCGGAGTACATGGCAGCCTCGGAGGCAGCGCATGAAGCAATTTGGGTGAAGGAGTTCATCACCGACCTAGGAGTCATACCCAATGCGTCGGGGCCGATCAAACTCTTCTGTGACAACACTGGAGCTATTGCCCTTGCCAAGGAGCCCAGGTTTCACAAGAAGACCAGGCACATCAAGCGTCGTTTCAACTCCATTCGTGAAAATGTTCAAGATGGAGACATAGATATTTGCAAAGTACATACGGATCTGAATGTCACAGATCCGTTGACTAAACCTCTCTCGCAAGCAAAACATGATCAACACCAGAACTCTATGGGTGTTCGATTCATCACAATGTAACTAGATTATTGACTCTAGTGCAAGTGGGAGACTGTTGGAAATATGCCCTAGAGGCAATAATAAAAGCATTATTATTATATTTCCTTGTTCATGATAATTGTCTTTTATTCATGCTATAATTGTATTATCCGGAAATCGTAATACACGTGTGAATACATAGACCACAATACGTCCCTAGTAAGCCTCTAGTTGACTAGCTCGTTGGTCAACAGATAGTCATGGTTTCCTGACTATGGACATTAGATGTCGTTGACAACAGGATCACATCATTAGGAGAATGATGTGATGGACAAGACCCAATCCTAAGCATAGCACAAGATCGTGTAGTTCGTTTTGCTAGAGCTTTTCCAATGTCAAGTATCTCTTCCTTAGACCATGAGATCGTGTAACTCCCGGATACCATAGAAGTGCTTTGGGTGTACCAAACGTCACAACGTAACTGGGTGACTATAAAGGTGCACTACAGGTATCTCCGAAAGTGTCTGTTGGGTTGACACGGATCGAGACTGGGATTTGTCACTCCGTATGACGGAGAGGTATCTCTGGGCCCACTCGGTAATGCATCATCATAATGACCTCAAAGTGACCAAGTGTTTGGTCACGGGATCATGCATTACGGTACGAGTAAAGTGACTTGCCAGTAACGAGATTGAACAAGGTATTGGGATACCGACGATCGAGTCTCGGGCAAGTAACGTACCGATTGACAAAGGGAATTGTATACGGGGTTGATTGAATCCTCGACATCGTGGTTCATCCGATGACATCATCGAGGAGCATGTGGGAGCCAACATGGGTATCCAGATCCCGCTGTTGGTTATTGACCAGAGAGCCGTCTCGGTCATGTCTGTGTGTCTCCCGAACCCGTAGGGTCTACACACTTAAGGTTCGATGACGCTAGGGTTATTAGGAAGACTTGTATGTGATTGCCGAATGTTGTTCGGAGTCCCGGATGAGATCCCGGACGTCACGAGGAGTTCCAAAAGGGTCCGGAGGTAAAGATTTATATATGGGAAGTTGTCATGCGGACACCGGAAAGTTTCGGGGCATATCGGTATTGTACCGGGGCCACCGGAGGGGTTCCGGAGGTCCACCGGGAGGGGCCACCCCTCTTGGTGGGCAACATGGGCCGCGTGGGGCAGGGCACCAGCCCCTGGAGGGCTGGGCGCCCCCCCTTGGGACCATGTGGCTAGGGTTGGGGGGAACCCTAGAGGGGGCGCCCCCTTTGCTTGGGGGGCAAGTCCCCCCTCCCTGGCCGCCGCCCCCCTCTAGATCCCATCTAGAGGGGCCGGCCCCCCTTGCCCCTTCCCCTATAAATAGAGGGTTGAGGGGAGGGCTGCAACACACAACCCAAGGCGCAGCCCCTCCCCTCCCCAACTCCTCTCCTCCTCCATCACGAGCTTGGCGAAGCCCTGCCGGAGTGCTGCTTCTCCACCAACACCACGCCGTCGTGCTGCCGTTGGAGCTGTCTTCCTCAACCTCTCCTTCCTCCTTGCTGGATCAAGAAGGAGGAGACATCGTTCGTACCGTACGTGTGTTGAACGCGGAGGTGTTGTCCGTTTAGCACTTGGTCATCGGTGATCTGTATCACGGTGAGTACGACTCCATCATCACCCTTCCCTTGAACGCTTCCGCACGCGATCTACAAGTGGTATGTAGATGCAAACTCACTCCCTTGACTCATTGCTTAGATGAACTCATAGATGGATCTTGGTGAAACCGTAGGAAAATTTTTTAATTTTCTGCAACGTTCCCCAACACCAGCCCCCGAGCCTTCTAGCTGCCTGGACCCATCAAAGTGAATCGTCCAATATGTATTATCCGGCTTCTCCTCAGGGGCCTCTAACTCTGTCCAATCATTGATAAAGTCCACCAAGGCCTGAGACTTAATAGCAGTATGTGGCATATACTTCAAATCATGAGGCCCAAGCTCAATGGCCCACTTGGCGACTCGTCCTGTGGCCTCCCTATTCTAAATTATGTCTCCCAAAGGGGCAGAACTTACCACAGTTATAGGGTGGCTTTGAGAGTATTGCTTCAACTTCCGGTTAGCCATAAACACCCCGTAAACAAGCTTCTACCAATGTGGATACCTTTACTTAGACTCAATGAGCACCTCACTGATGTAGTAAACCGGCCGTTGAACCGGATGCTCCTTGTCGGCTTCCTTACGCTCCACTACGATGGCAACGCTGACGGCTCGCGAATTGGCAGCCACATATAACAGCAAAGGCTCTTTATCAATGGGAGCTGCAAGAACCGGCGGTTCAGACAACTGTCTCTTCAGATCTTCAAAGGCAGTATTCGCGGCATCACTCCAGACAAAAGTGTCTGTTTTCTTCATCATTTGATACAGCGGTAAGGCCTTCTCACCTAACCGGCTTATGAACCGGCTTAAAGCGGCAACGCGACCCGCCAATCACTGAACATCATTAATGCACGCCGGTTTAGTCGGAGAGGTAATCGCCTTAATCTTCTCTGGGTTAGCTTCAATGCCTCTGTTAGATACCAGAAAACCCAAAAGCCTGCCTGCATGTACACCAAATACACACTTGGCCGGGTTAAGCATCATCTTGTAAACCCGGAGATTATCAAAGGTCTCTTTTAAATCAGATATCAAGGTTTCCTTTTCTCTGGACTTCACCACAATGTCATCCACATAAGCCTGAACATTACGCCCAATTTGATCGTGCAAACAGTTCTGCACACACCGCTGATAAGTCGCTTGGGCACTTTTGAGTCCAAATGGCATAGATACATAGCAGAAGGCTCCAAACAGAGTGATGAAAGTCGTCTTCTCCTAGTCCTTAACTGCCATTTTGATCTGATGATAACCAGAGTAGGCATCCAAAAAACTCAAACGTTCACAACCCACCGTAGCATCAATAATTTGATCAATACGGGGGAGGGCAAAGGGATCAGCCAGACAAGCCCTGTTTAAATCCGTGTAATCCACACACATCCGCCAAGTGCCGTTCTTCTTGAGGACAAGCACCGGGTTAGCCAACCACTCTGGGTGAAAAACTTCAACAATAAACCCGGCCGCTAAGAGCCGGGCCACCTCTTCCCCAATAGCTTTCCGTCTCTCTTTGTTGAACCGCCGGAGAAACTGTCTGACTGGCTTATACTTTGGATCAATATTGAGAGTGTGCTCAGCGAGTTCCCTCGGTACACCCGGCATGTCAGAAGGTTTCCATGCAAAGATGTCCCGGTTCTCACGGATGAACTCGATGAGCGTGCTTTCCTATTTAGGATCCAAATTGGCACTGATACTGAACTGCTTAGAGGCATCTCCTGGAGTAAAGTCCACAACCTTTGTCTCAGCGGCTGATTTAAACTTCAAGAACGGGTCATGTTCAGTAGTGGGTTTCTTGAGGGAGGTCATATCCGCCGGGTCAACATTGTCTTGATAAAATTTGAGCTCTCCAGCCGCACAGGCCGACTCAGCATAAGCCGCGTCGCCTTCTTCACATTCCAACGCCACCTTCCAACTTCCATGCATAGTGATGGTGCCCTTGTGACCCGGCATCTTGAGCTGCAAATAAATATAACACGGCCGGGCCATGCACTTATCATAAGCCGCCCGCCCAAACAGAGCGTGATATGGGCTCCTGATTTTGACCACCTCAAACGTTAACTTCTCAGCTCTAGAATCATATTCGTCTCCGAAGGCCACCTCCAGCTCAATCTTGCCAACTGGGTAAGCCGACTTACCCGGAACCACCCCATGGAAAACAGTGTTGTATGTTCTCAAATTCTTCTCAGTCAACCCCATGCGCTGAAAGGTCTCGTAGTAGAGGATATTGATGCTGCTACCGCCGTCCATGAGTACCTTAGTGAATTTATATCCACCAACCTGGGGTGCCACCACCAAGGCTAACTGACCCGGATTATCGACCCGCGGAGGGTGATCCTCTCTGCTCCATATGATGGGCTGCTCTGACCACTTCAAATAACGAGGAATTGCCGGCTCAACATAATTCACAACCCTCTTATGAACCTTTTGGTCACGTTTGCACAAACTAGTGGTAAACACGTGATACTGCCCACCACTCAACTATTCGGATGGCTTTGATAGAACGACTGCTGCTGCTGCCCTCCTTGACCAGACTGCTGCTGATTATTACCACCTGGATGCCCCTGAAAACCGGAATTTGAGCCACCGCCCGAGCCATGAAAGTCGTCAGCCCCTGAGCCGCCGCCAGATCCATGACTGCCATCGAAGGTGTTGGAATTTTTAAACGCCTTCATGATCGCGCAATCCTTCCATAGGTGTGTGGCGGGGTGCTCCCGGGTGCCGTGTTTTGGGCAGGGCTCATTGAGTAGCTGCTCAAGAGATGGGCCTGACCCACCGGACCGAGGCGGCTTACCCTTATATCTCTTATTGTTACCCCGCGCGCTGGCATTGGCCACAAACTCCGGTTACCGTCCGCCTTATGCTTATTGCCGCCTTGACTCCCCGGGTTATGCTGCTGACCCTTTCCATTGCCGTTCCTTTTTCCCTTCCCTGTCTTTTCATCGTCGGACGCGGGATCCTTGGTATTATCAGAATCGGCATATTTAACTAAAGCCGCCATCAGCGTACCCATATCCATGAGGTCACGTTTAAGGCACCCCAGTTTCTGCGTCAGCGGCTCAAAGTGGTAATTTTTCTCCAGCATAAGGACTGCAGAGCCGGCATCCATCTTATCGGATGAATGAATTATCTCCTTGACCCGGCATACCCAATGGGTGGTGGATTCACCTTCCCCTTGCTTGCAATCCGTCAAGTCCACAATCGACATAGATTGCTTACAGGTGTCCTTAAAGTTCTGGATGAACCGGGCCTTTAACTCGCCCCATGAACCAATGGAATTGGGTGGTAGGCCTTTTAACCAAGACCGGGCCGTTCCATCTAGCATCATGGTGAAATATTTAGCCATCGCTGCGTCACTAACTTCCAACAGCTCCATGGCCATCTCATAACTCTCAATCCATGCTTTGGGCTGCAAGTCGGTCGTGTAATTCGGCACCTTTCGAGGTCCCTTGAAGTCTTTGGGCAACCGCACATTACGCAAAGCCGGAACCAGACAAGGAACACCACCGGTTCTAGTGGCTACTCCCGCCTCAAGGGAAGTTGTTGGATACTCTGGAAAATCTTGATGTGCCGTCTGTTGAGCCACCACCTGAGCCGCCTGCTCGTTCTCCTGACGTATTCGATCTTGCACCGGATTATAGCCACCGGGCTGGTTACGGCGTTGGGCGTTGCTTGACAAAGCTTCCGACTCCATGTGTCTGCTATAACTCGGGCTCCGGTTCTGGCGAGGTGGTGCTACCCAGGGCGGGGGAGTTGAATGAATCCTGTCCCGGCTGTAAGAATAGGTCTCCTGCTGAGCTAGGGCCATCTGGAGGAGCTCTCTGACCTTCTGGGTTTCCACTGCCGCCGGGTCATCACCTTCCATAGGAAGAGCCGCCAAACGTGTCGAAGCTGCGATTAAGTTCTCCATGGGGTTGGAAAAATGACCCGGTGGAATCGGTACATAACGCGGTGGTGGCATGCTCACGTGAGGCGGTGCCATATCCCGAGGCTGAGTCGGTCCTCCTGTTCCGGCTGTCATAAGCTGATCGGCCTCCGGCGGATTACTAGGGCTGGCTCCGGGTGTAGCAAAGAGAACCAGGGGGTCGTAATTCGGAGGTAAACGGGACTGAGTTTTCTGATATGTCCTCCTCATTACCTCATTGGATGCGTTTAAGCTCATCGTGAGCTAGTAAGTTTCTGACTTCAAGCGCTGTGCCCGGGGGTCGAGAGCCGCCCGCTCTGTAGCTAGTCTAGTATCCTCAGCTGCCAAGGCCTCCTTGGCCTGAGCTATCTCCTCACGCACTTGTGCTACCGCTGCGTCATGCTCATCTTTGTCTGCGGGAATAACCGTGGCGGTTAACAGGGACGTAAGCTTGTCCATGAGATCTATCAGCACCTAAGCCGGGGGGCGCACGAGGCCGCCTGCCCCGGCTGCTCCTAACCCGGATGTTATCGTTGCAGCAGCTGTAGAGTTTGAGTCGGGCTGAGTTCCAGCCATGAAGATCCCTGCCCATCTTGGCGGCTCATAGGGGTCCGGAATACTGATGCCATCGGAACAGCCCCCAAGCGCGCCGTCTTGCACCTGATACAACGAATCTGTTGAGCCGGCGGACGAATCACCGTCTGAGAGGACGGCCGTCTCACCCCTATCTTCGTATCCTTCAGAAAATTCCTCTCGGTGGATGCACCCCATGAAGGCACACCGTAAGACAGGTTGAGTCCGGGTCTTCCTCGCACGGTGAGCTGTCTCGACGATGTCGCTGCAGTTGTCTGGCTCAGGGCCCGGCTCACCGATCCGGTCGATGAAGACATGGATTCCGCCGAAGGGGACCCGGTATCCATACTCAATTGAGCCGGCGTCAGGACCCCAGCCTTCATCGTTGATGTAGATCTCGCCGCGACGACTCTTGGTCATACGGCCCACCACGTATCCCTTGAGCCCTTCGAAGTTGCCCTTCAAGAACTCAAATCCACCGTGCGCTGGCCCCATGGTGGGCGCCAACTGTCGTGGAATTGCCACATCAGATGTCCTTGTGAAAGGACTTAGTTGTGGAGCCATCGCAACTAGGAAGCTTGAAGGGGTTAAATCGGGACAAAGGACATGAGAGAGTTTATACTAGTTTGGCCCCTTACGGTGAACGTAAGGCCTATGTCTAGTTGGGTTGATATTGATGTTTCGCTGACCAGGGAGCGAAATACGCTATGCCCGGCTCTCGATGAGTTGTTTTCTTGCCCTAAGCCGCCAGCAGGTTGTCCCCTTATATACACGGGTTAACGCCCTGTGGCTTGCAGAGTCCCGGCCGGCTTATAAACAGTGTCCGGCTCGGTGACTAGTTAAATCTACCTTATGTTACAAGTCATGCCATCATGGCGGTTTACTACAACGGGCTTAAGTCACCTGTGGGCCTTAAGCCCATTATTGAATCGCCATCTTCATGCTTGGTCTTGGGCTTCTCTCTGATGAGTCTCTTTGTGTAACCCGGCCCCTCCTGGGCGGCTTACACAAATAGTTACATCCCCAACACCTTCGGATTTGTGATAGAAGGTGTACCCAATAGTTTCCTTTGGGTATCCTATGAAGACGCATTTATCCAATTTGGGTTTGAGCTTATCCGGTTGAAGTTTTTTCACATAAGCATCGCAGCCCCAAACTTTTAAGAAACAACAACTTTGGTTTCTTGCCAAACCATAGTTCATAAGGCGTCGTCTCAACGGATTTTGATGCTGCCCTATTTAAAGTGAATGCAGCTGTCTCTAATGTATAGCCCCAAAACGATAGTGGTAACCCGGTAAGAGACATCATAGATCGCACCATATCCAATAAAGTGCGGTTACGACATTCGGATACACCATTACACTGTGGTGTTCCATGTGGCATGAGCTGTGAAACTATTCCACATTGTTTTAAATGAAGGCCAAACTCGTAACTTAAATAATCTCCTCTATGATCAGATTGTAGAAACTTTATTTTCTTGTTACGATGATTCTCCACTTCACTATGAAATTCTTTGAATTTTTTTAAATGTTTCAGACTTGTGTCTCATTAAGTAGATATATCGATATCTGCTCAAATCATCTGTGAAGGTTAGAAAATAACGATACCCGCCACGAGCATCAACACTGATTGGACCGCAAACATCAGTATGTATTATTTCCAATAAGTCACTAGCTCGTTCCATTGTCCCGGAGAACGGAGTTTTAGTCATCTTGCCCATAAGGCACGGTTCGCCAGCATCAAATGATTCATAATCAAGTGATTCCAAAAGACCATCTTTATGGAGTTTCTTCATGCGCTTTACACCGATATGACCCAAATGACAGTGCCATAAATATGTTGCACTATCATTATCAACTTTGCATCTTTTGGCATCAACATTATGAATATGTGTATCACTACGATCAAGATTCAATAAACCATCAACATTGGGTGTATGACCATAGAAGGTTTTATTCATGCAAAATAAATAACAATTTATTCTCTGTCTTAGATGAATAATCGTATCGCAATAAACATGATCTAGTCATATTTATGCTCAACGCAAACACCAAAGAACATTTATTTAGGTTCAACACTAATTTCGAAAGTATAGGGAATGTGCAATGATGATCATATCAATCTTGGAACCACTTCCAACACATATCGTCACTTCACCCTCAACTAGTCTCTATTTATTCTGTAACTCCTGTTTTGAGTTACTAATCTTAGCAACCGAACAAGTATCAAATACCCAGGGGCTACTATAAACACTAGTAAGGTACACATCAATAACTTGTATATCCAATATACCATTCTTCACTTTGCCATCCTTCTTATCCACCAAATATTCAGGGCATTTCCGCTTCCAGTGACCATTTCCTTTGCAGTAGAAGCACTCAGTTTCAGGCTTTGGTCCAGCTTTGGGCTTCTTCACGGGAGTGACAACTTGCTTGCCATTCTTCTTGAATTTCCCTTTCTTTCCCTTTGCCCTTTTCTTGAAATTAGTGATCTTGCTTAATCATCAACACTTGATGCTCTTTCTTGATTTCTACCTTCATCGATTTTCAGCATCACGAAGAGCTCGGGAACTTCTTTTGTCATCCCTTGCATATTTATAGTTCATCACGAAGTTCAAGTAACTTGGTGATGGTGACTAGAGAACACTTTCAATCACTGTCTTATCTGGAAGATTAACTCCCACTTGATTCAAGTAATTGTAGTAACCAGACAATCTGAGCACATGCTCACAGCTTGATCTATTCTCCTCCATCTTTTAGCTTTAGAATTTGTTAGAGTCATCATATCTCTCAAATCAGGTATTTGCTTGAAATATTAACTTCAACTCCTAGAACATCTCATATATTCCATGACGTTCAAAACATCTTTGAAGTCTTGATTCTAAGCCGTTAAGCATGGTGCACTAAACTATCAAGTAGTCATCATATTGAGCTAGCCAAACATTCATAATGTCTGCATCTGCTCCTGCAATAGGTCTGTCACCTAGCGGTGCATCAAGGACATAATTCTTCTGTGCAGCAATGAGGATACACCTCAGATCATGGACCTAGTCCACATCATCACTACTATCATCTTTCAACTTAGTTTTCTCTAGGAACATATAAAAACATAGGGAAGCTATAACATGAGCTATTGATCTACAACATAATTTGCAAAATACTATCAGGACTAAGTTCATGATAAATTAAAGTTTAATTAATCATATTACTTAAGAACTCCCACTTAGATAGACATCCCTCTAACCCTCTAAGTGATCACGTGATCCAATTCAACTAAACCATGTCCGATCATCACGTGAGATGGAGTAGTTTTCAATGGTGAACATCACTATGTTGATCATATCTACTATAGATTCACGCTCGACCTTTCGGTCTTAGTGTTCTGAGGCCATATCTGCATATGCTAGGATCGTCAAGTTTAACCCAAGTATTCAGCGTGTGCAAAACTGGCTTGCACTCATTGTATGTGAACGTAGAGCCTATCACACCCTATCATCACGTGGTGTCTCAGCACGAAGAACTGTAGCAACGATGCATACTCAGGGAGAACACTTGTACCTTGAAATTTAGTAAGGGATCATCTTATAATGCTACCGACGTGCTAAGCAAAATAAGATGCATAAAGGATAAACATCACATCCAATCAAAATATGTGACATGATATGGCCATTATCATCTTGTGCTCATGATCTCCATCACCGAAGCATCATCATGATCTCCAACGTCACCGGCGCGACACCTTGATCTCCATCATAGCATCGTTGTCGACTCGCCACCTATTGTTACTACGACTATCGCTACCGCTTAGTGATAAAGTAAAACAATTACATGGCGATTGCATTGCATACAATAAAGCAACAACCATATGGCTCCTGCCAGTTGCCGATAACTTTGTTACAAAACATGATCAACTCATACAACAATTTATATCATCATGCTTGACCATATCACATCATAGCAAGCCCTGCAAAAACAAGTTAGACGTCCTCTACTTTGTTGTTGCAAGTTTTATGTGGCTGCTACGGGCTTCTAGCAAGAACCGTTCTTACCTACGCATCAAAACCGCAACGATTTTTCATCAAGTGTGATGTTTTAACCTTCAACAAGGATCGGGCGTAGCCACACTCGATTCAACTAAAGTTGGAGAAATAGACACTCACTAGCTACCTATGTGCAAAGCACGTCGGTAGAACCAGTCTCGTGTAAGCGTACGCGTAATGTCGGTCTGAGTCGCTTCATCCAGCAATACCGCTAAATCAAAGTATGACATGCTCGTAAGCATTATGACTACTATCGCCCACAACTCTTTGTGTTCTACTCGTGCATATAACATCTACACATAGACCTGGCTCTGATACCACTATTGGGGAACGCGGTAATTTCAAAAAAAATCCTACGATCACGCAAAATCTATCTATGTGATGCATAGCAACGAGAGGGGAGAGTGTGTCCATGTACCCTCGTAGACTGAAAGTGGAAGCGTTAGGACAACACGGTTGATGTAGTCGTACGTCTTCACGATCCGACCGATCCAAGTACCATACGTACGGCACCTCCGCGTTCAGCACACGTTCAGCTCGATGACGTCCCTCGTACTCTTGATCCATTTGAGGCCGAGGGTGAGTTCCGTCAGCATGATGGCATGGTGACGGTGACGATGATGCTACCGGTACAGGGCTTCGCCTAAGCTCCGCAACTGTATGATCGAGGTGTGTAACTTTGAGGGGGCACCGCACACAGCTAAAAGATCAACTTGTGTTGTCTGTTGTGTTATTGGGGTGCCCCTGGCCATGTATATAAAGGAGGGAGGGAGAGAGGAGGCCGGCCAGGTTTGGACGCACCAGGGGGAGTCCTACTTGGACTCCTAGTCCAAGTAGGATTCGCCCTCCCCCCCCCCCTTTCCTTTCTTCCACCGGAGGGAAAGGTAACGGAGAGAGAGGGGGGAAGAGGGGGGCCGGCCCCTTCCCCTAGTCCAATTCGGTTTGGGCAAGGGGAGGGGCGCCCCTCTCACGTGGCCCTTTCTCCTCTCCTCCAATAAGGCCCACTAGGCCCAATACTTCTCCCGGGGGGTTCAGGTAACCTCCCGATACTCCGAAAAAATGCCCGAACCACTCGGAACCATTCCGATGTCCAAATGCAACCTTCCAATATATGAATCTTTACCTCTCAACCATTTCGATACTCCTCGTCATGTCCGTGATATCATCCGGGACTCCGAACAAACTTCAGTACATCAAATCACATAACTCATAATACAAATCGTCATCGAACGTTAAGCATGCGGACCCTACGGGTTCGAGAACTATGTAGACATGACCAAGACACATCTCCGGTCAATAACCAATAGCGGAACCTGGATGCTCATATTGGCTCCTATATATTCTACAAAGATCTTTATCGGTCAAACCGCATAACAACATACGTTGTTCCCTTTGTCATCGGTATGTTACTTGCCCGAGATTCGATTGTCAGTATCATCATACCTAGTTCAATCTCTTTACCAGCAAGTCTCTTTACTTGTTCCGTAATACTTCATCCCGCAACTAACTTATTAGTTACAATGCTTGCAAGGCTTATAGTGATGAGTATTACCGAGAGGGCCCAGAGATACCTCTCCGAAACACGGAGTGACAAATCCTAATCTCGATATATGCCAACCCAACAAACACCTTCGGAGACACCTGTAGAGCACCTTTATAATCACCCTTTTATGTTGTGACGTTTGGTAGCACACAAAGTGTTCCTCCGGTATTCGGGAGTTGCATAATCTCAAAGTCTGAGGAACTTATATAAGTCATGAAGAAAGCAGTAGCAATAAAACTATCATGATCAAAATGCTAAGCTAAGAAATGGGTCATGTCCATCACATCATTCTCCTAATGATGTGATCCCGTTCATCAAATGACAACACATGTCTATGGTCAAGAACCATAACCATCTTTGATTAACGAGCTAGTCAAGTAGAGGCATACTAGGGACTATAAGTTTTGTCTATGTATTCACACATGTACTAAGTTTTCGGTTAATACAATTCTAGCATGAATAATAAACATTTATCATGAAATAAGGAAATAAATAATAACTTTATTATTGCCTCTAGGGCATATTTTCTTCCGTTTTTACATCATATACACAATATTGAATGCCATCTCCTTAGTTGACACATCATATATGCAATTGCCCTCTACTCACTTGCTTAGTATATAAATCATATATTTGAATTATATCATGCCATGATGTTTACATAGACAGCATGTATCTGAATTATGGCATGCCAACCTATTTTCTAAAGACATAATATAGTTATATCATCTCATCCTATTTACACAGTCATCATATTTTGAATTATGTCATTCTATCCGTGAATTATATCATGCCATCATGTTTCCATCAATGGCATATTTGTGAATTATGGCATGCCAAACACTTTAATAGACACATCATATAGTTATATCATGTCATCATGTTTACATAATCTTCATATTTTGAAGTATGTTATTCTATCATGTTTAGTTAGCCATCATACATGTGAAATTGTGTCATGCTATCCTATTTAATTAGCCATCGTATATGTGAAATTATGTCATGCTATTCTGTTTGGTTAGACAACATAAATGTGAATTATTTCATGCCTTGTTTTCTTCCCTACTATCCATTGCACCTGTCTATCTTACAATGTCTGTACATTCAATTACTTTTCTTGTTTATCAGCCATTTGAATTGGAGGGGGTGATGGTAGTATATGTGGGAGTAAAAGCACGGTCTTCAGAAAAGATTGTGCTACCGGTCGATGCAGATAGAACCACAGTTGTACTTGCCCAAGAACCAGCCCCACCACACATAACCCAGACTCACGCAGATTGTACCCCTACCCAGTTGGACAGAGAACCAGCTACACCCCTTCTAACCCCAACCCCAACAGATAGTAACCCAGTTCCAGTTGACACAGCACCGTCTCCATCACAGAGCACCCAAACACGAGCAGTTAGTAAGGCAACTGCAGTGCCCAAAGCATGATACCACCACTCCGAACCCCAAGTCAACGCTTAAAGCAGAAGAAGAATTGTTCTCAGGTCAGGTTTCATAGCTATGGTTCATACTCCTTTTCTCTTGCACCACAGTATTTACTCATACCAACTAATTTCAAATTTGAAGGATGCAACTGAAACTCCAATGGCGCAGCAGGTATGTTTTAGACCTGTTTCTTTAATGTTTTTGCTGTTGTACTTGCTCTATGTTGATTTCAGTTCCAATTGAATAAACAGTTATGTTCTCATTCCATGCACATTACAAGTGTTGTTATTGCTATGTAGTTTCCCACACTTATATTTTGCCTATGCTGCTTTGTCTTAAATAGATATGATTTGAACTATATCTATCTTGATTTGGCAACATAAACTAGAATGATATAGACCATACAGTGACCATACTACATAGATATATGTTTGTTTCATGTTGTTATCCTATCCACCTTACTACTGGACTGGTTTACCAAAATGAGTTTCATATACAACATGGTAAACATGTGATGTGTATGTTCGTTTCTCTTTTAGAATGCGGATAAAATATTGGAGAAGAGTGCCCAGGTCTGTAATGGTAAAGGAAGTAATGCAGATAAGGTTCAAGATAGTGAGACATCCCTGTTGGTCTCCAAGAAAGCTGATAAAAACTATATTGAAGACACTGATACACCCCCAAAGTCCTGTCTTAATGTAGTGTTCGAGTTACTGGCTACTACTGTTGGCACCATCTCTTCGAACTTGCTGCCTGAATCAGTTCAGCTTCTTGAGTCTCAACTTCAAGTTGAAATACATCGATCATATGTTATGCGACAGGAAGCCGAAGGACTGAGGAAGTCCCTGCAGAATTTAGATGCATACTTTCTGGTGCAACAGCAAGTGCTGGAGGATTTAAGCACCAAACAAGAGAAGTTAATAAGCTTGCTATGCATCTTGCCAGCATTATGGGTACCCAGGATATTTTTTCTTGAGCTCTTCTGAAGTGGTTTCAGTTCTGGACTTGTTTTGCTGCGGCGTTTATTTGCACTGGTCGCCAACTTTGACAACCAGTGTATTGATATGCTGCTATGTTCCCTATATTTGCACTGGTGGCAAACTTTGATGCCCAGTGGATGTAATATGTGTAATAGTCGTGATATCATAGCGTAAGTTGCTTGCTTATTTATTTCCATGTTGTCTTGTTTATTTGTTTGCTTGTAGTCAGTGTTGTTCTTTTTCCGTGGTTTGCTAGTGGCCGCAATAATCTATTTTTAAAAACTAGGCCACAATAACCATGGGCTACATATTTACTGTAGTGACCCTGGGCCAGTTATGGGCCGTAGAAACATTGGTCCTTCTACGGGCCATAGAAATAATGGGCCTTCTACGGGCCGTAGAAACAATGGGCCTTCTATGGGCTGTAGAAACAATGGGCCTTCTACGGGTCGTATCATCAATGGGCCTTCTACGGGCCGTATGACCGATTGGCCAAAAATGGGCCAATAACAGACCGCATTATGGGTTATAAACGGGCTAGAGTTGGAATCGTCCGTTCATGGGCCGACCATAACGGGCCGTCATTAATCGGCCATATTTGATGACGCTATGAAAATGGCCCAATAGATTAACGGGCCACAAACGGCCCGACTATAACCATAGGCTGAATTTGGCCCAGAAGCAGAAAGGGACAGTAGCGGGCCGTAAGTAACCAAATGCTGGAAATGATCCCAAGAATAAATGGGCCCTAAGAAGGCCGAAAGATAACATGGGTGGAAACGGTCCAATGGAATAATGGGTCGTTAATGGGTACAAAGTGATACACTGTTCATTACGGGCCAGTTTCACCACGGGTCATTAATGGGCCAAGAGTTACAAAGGGCCTCATATGGGCCAAAAGAGGTCATGGGTCATACATGGGCCGGAAGTTAAAATGGGTTGGAATCATATTGGACGGCCCAGATGACGCTACTGGACCTAATTCGGATAGGACTTAACGGGCTCTGGGTTAGCGGGCTGGAAATGGGCTATATGCGAACAGGCAGTTAACAGGCTTTCCATAGGCCGGCCCTCTACCTTTTGACCAAGTCAAACGGGCCGGCCTTTTCCCAGGGATGGGCCTCTGTTGGGCCGTGCCACGTGTCAATGTATCATAGGCGCCTTCGGTCCAATGAGTGGATGACATCTGTCCCAACGGTGAGCCGACACGTGGTTCCTCCGGCCAATGAGAAATTTACACGTGGAAAATCCCCATTGGTCGTGGCTGTTAGCGGGTTATCAGATCCAAAACCGGGCCCGATAGCTTAATGATGACCCGTTATGGTGGATGCCACGTGTTGGTCACCCTTGACGAAAGCACTTCCATGACGCGTGATTTATTGTCATGGAAGTGGACACTCCCGTTATGATAATTTTGGCAATGTCATGGAACACTTCTACGATAGCACAGGTATGACTATCTTGATTCTGTCATAAAATCATCATGGATGTGCATGCATGACAAAAAACATGACCTACTGTGGCAAACACGTATCATCATGGAAGTGTATTTTTTTGTAGTGTAAGGATTTATCTCGGATGTCAACATTGTGTTAAAAATGATTGTGATGTAGTATAATGATATGGTATCCTCCTATGAATGTTCGAGTGGCTTGACTTGGCACATATTCATGCATGTAGTTGAATCAAAACCAACATAGCCTCTATGATATTTATGTTCATGGTGTTCATATCCTACTCATGCTAGTATCAAAATGTTACTTATGCATAATGCATGTTCATGACCATTTTCACTCTCTAGTTATACGCTTCTCAACCTATTTGCTAGCCTTCACCTATACTAAGCGGGAATTCTGCTTGTGCATCAAAAACCTGAAACCCAAGTTATTCGAGATGAGTCCACCATATCTACCTATATACGGTATTACCCTGCTGTCCTACGTAAATTTGCATGTGCCACCTCTAAAAACTTCAAATAAATATCATTTTTGTGTGCCTGGATTGTTCATAGAGCGACAGGAGGTAGTCAGTATCTTCCATGCTAAGTGGGTTATTCTCATGATGAGTGTTTATTCACTCGTCCTTGCATGAGAGGGGTGTTAATAGGGATTCCCGGTCCCGAACTCAAATTGCAAATAATTAAACAAAACTCCCCTGGGACTATTGTTGGTATGGACGGCACCCATTGTTTTGGACAAGCCGTGGAGTGTGATTATTGGTGGAGGGGGAGTAAACCTTTACTTTTATCGCTTGGGAACCGCTACTAATGTGTTTAGCATGGAAGATACCGATAACTGATGGTCGCAAAGTAAACAAGAAGGGTGCATTTATCAAAATTTCATTTACCTATGTTTTAAAAACTTCAGCTTTGGCACCGCTGCAAATCACTGCTACCCTCTACGAAGGGACTATCTATTTACTTTTATGTTGTGTCATCATCTTCTAAAGTAAGCGCCAGAACCTGAGAGCACTGTTGTCATGCTCATGCATTGTGTGTAGCTAATGTTGGGTGCATCATGACCGGATCTTTTCTACCATGAATTACAATGTTTAGTCACTGCTTGAACTTTGGAGGTGCTCTGCATTTATGTTTTGCGGTCTCAGAAAGGGCTAGCAAGATACCACTATTGTCATATTATATCATGGTTGTTTTAATAATGTATTGTTGTTTGAGATATCTTATTATTGCTCGCTAGCTGATTATGTCATTGATATGAGTTAATATAATTTTTAAGAGTTATTGTCGCCATGGTTACTTATAATCTTCGTTAAAAATTTCGGTGTTGTTTAAGCTTATTTACAAAAACAAGAGCAAAAGAGTGCGTAAAAGTTTTTCTTTTACACTTTTAGTTTATCAACTGAATTGCTTGAGGACAAGCAAAGGTTCAAGCTTAGGGGAGTTAATACCTCTCCGTCGTATCTACTTTTCCTAACGCTTTTCCTCTTGTTTTGGACTCTAATTTGCATGATTTGAATGAAACTAACCCGGACTGACGTTGTTTTCAGCAGAACTACCATGTTGTTATTTTAGTGCAAAAATAAAAGTTCTTGGATTGGAACGAAACTTTGCGAGTATTTTTTATTCAATAAAAGAGTAATCGAGTTAGTTTGTTTAGGACTTGAGCCCTAATATCCATTATGTTCTGAGATTGATGTTGCTATGACTTTGCCATGCTTAATGCTTGTCACTTTGGGCCCGGGTGCCATGATTTCAAATCTGAACCGTGTATGTTATCACCATTATATCAATGTTGTAGATCCGATCTTGCAATTTATAGTCACCTACTATGTGTTATGATCCGGCAACTCTGGAGTGACAATAGTCGGGACACTTCCCGGTGATGACCGTAGTTTCAGTAGTGCATGTATTCACCGTGTGTTAATGCTTTGTTCCGGTTCTCTATTAAAAGGAGGCCTTAATATCCCTTAGTTTCCAATAGGCTCCGCTGTCATGGGATGGTAGGAAAAAAGATGACATGCAAGTTCTTCCCATAAGCATGTATGACTATTTACGGAATACATGCCTACATTATATTTATGAACTGGAGCTAGTGCTTTATCGCTCTAGGTTGTAACTTTCACATGATGAATATTATCCAACAAATCGCCGATCCAATGCCTACGATTTTCCTACATATTGATCTTGCTAAGTTACTACTGCTGCTGTTACTATTGCCACTGCTACAAAACTATTACTATCAGTATTACCATTATTGTTGCTGCTACCACTACTATCAAAGCTATCATATTACTGTGCTACTAATCACTTTGCTGCAGATA
Organism: Triticum aestivum; assembly: GCF_018294505.1. Classification (NCBI taxonomy): domain Eukaryota; kingdom Viridiplantae; phylum Streptophyta; class Magnoliopsida; order Poales; family Poaceae; genus Triticum; species Triticum aestivum. Next base: position 657,795,804 of record NC_057807.1, read on the forward strand.
ATTAATCTCCAGGTGTGATTGAATTGACAACTCATTTGCTAATACTTGCAAATATTCTTTGGCCCCCCTTATGTCAAATCTGTAAATTTGGGTTGAATACTCTACCCTCGAAAACTGTTGTGTCCCCTATACTTGTGGGTTATTAGGGGGCGCGGAGCGGCATGGTTGTCATACCCTAGCCTGGTTTTTTGGGAGACTCATCGTCAATTGTTCCAGCATCACGAATGAATGCATCATCAGAGTATCAATTATAAGCATTCTTCTTAGACAATTGGTGGTTTTTGTGCACCAAAGTTCAATATTCTTCATAGAAGAATCATGTTGGCATCAAGCAGTAGTTGCAGCAAATCCAGCAATGCAGCTATGTCATTCAAATAGGTAGTACATTTCTCCCTTCATGGGTGGATTTGTGGGCAAAGGTGAGTGTGGAGCAGCATGGTTGTTATACTCTATAGCCTAGTTTTTCGGGAGACTCGGTGTCTATTGTCCTTTCATCACAATGAATGAATGCATCATAAGAGTATCAGGTATGAGCATTCTTCTAAGATAATTGGTGTTGTTTGTGCACCAAAGTTTAAGGGTCCCGATAACTGCCACACGTGTAGCGTGGGCAGGAACCCGCCCGCACGCCTCGTGTGGCATGGACAGGAACCCGCCCGCACGACCGCGTCCGGGCGCGCGCAGCCACAGCCCGCACGTCCGGTGCAGCGCGATCTCCCCGCACGAGCATGTCCGGGCGAGCGAGCACGCGGCCCGCACGACCCGTCTCGGTCGTCGCCCCTCCCCACCTGCGAGCCACACGCCCCGCGTGTCAGTAACCACGCGTCCCGCCATGATTGCCATGGTCCGGACCCTCTTCAGTTGCCATGTTGCTGAACTGCAGTTGCTATGTTGCTGAACTACAGTTGCCATGTCGGACAACTACAGTTGCCATGGTTGCTCAACTACAGTTGCCATCTTAGGTCAAGTGTCGGATGCCATTTTTGGGCAACTGCGGCTGTTGCCATGTCGGACAACTACAGTTATCATGATTTGGAAAAACTTTAAGAGTTGCCACCTACTAACACTGGACAGTTGCCATATAGCACTAAGAAACATGGCAAAAAACATGTTGCGGGTAAAAAGAGAGTTGCCATCTGCTTACAAGCACGCTAGGGTAGTTGCCATATATCCTGCAAAACACATGGCAACTGATGGCTTTTGGTGTGTGGGACAGGAGACGGGCATGTGGGTGACGGTGGTATCTTTAGGAGTTGCCACCTACTAACACTAGACAGTTGCCATGTAACGCTACAAAAACAGACGTGGCAACAATAACATGTTCGGGTAAAAAAGAGAGTTGACATATGTTTACAATCACAAATAGGGCAGTTGCCATGTACCCTTCAAAAACATGGCAAATGACACCTTGGGTGTGGGAGAGTGGGAGAATGGCGGTCGTGGGAGATGGGGAACAGGAGTGGTGCATGGCGTGCGGGCGCGACAGCAGTTCCATCGCACGCCCCGACTGGCGAACGTTGGCCGCGGAGAGAAAACAGGCGTGTGGGCGAACTCCCCCACATGCCACACACACGAGTTGTCCTATGTGGCGCACAAAATCAGCCTTTTTGTGCCAAGATTCGTGCAAAAGACGCTGGACGGTGATGGAGGCGTGTGGGCGAGTTGGCTAACGCCCACACGTGTGGGCGTTAACATTTCCGAAGTTTAATCTTTCCCTAATAAAAGCACCAAGCCCTTATGTTCGTCCGTCGCATCTATTTGCAGAAAACTCCCCGCCTTTTCTATTAATTAACCCACAATCCATCTTTAAGTTAGGACAAATCGTTTTTTTATTTTACAAAAAAACCTGCGTTTTATACTAATCAACCCGCGGTACATATTTAAGTCAGCCGAATCGCTTTTTTTAACAGAAAACCCCCTGACTTTTCGGTTGATCAATCTGCAGTTTATCTAAAATAAAATTATACATATCTTTTAAAATGTAACTCTGATTTAACATGTTATATATGAATATTGATTAGAAAAATATGTAGAATCTAAATATGATGTTATTTTTAGCTGTTAAATATTTCTAAAATTTTATTTTTAGCACAAACTTAATATATAGTGCACGACCCGTTTTTCTTTCGTATCAGCGGCGATCCTAATTGTAAATAAACACCCATTAAAATCATATTGAGAGAAAAAAATTCGATAACCACGCATGCACACCTCTGAAAAATCTCGCGTGGAAACTAACATATTTCTCATCTTTTTCTGAGCAAGTGTGCGTGCGCACGTGCGAGAGAGACGCCTTAGGACTGATCACATTCGAACGTGTTTTTGCTTTTGAGCACTGAGTCTATCGTCGACAACACAAATGTGATGCCATGTGAAAATAAAGGATGTGGACCTATTAGGGTCTTGAGTCATGGTTATTAAGTTAAGTGCGTGTGTTATTTTCTCTCCCAGTTGCAACACACAGACTCTTTTGCTAGGTTTCTTCATAGAAGAATCGTGCTGGCAAACAACATTGCGTCAATGAAGCTATGTCAGCCAAACCGGTAGTACAGTTTTTGAAGTATTTTAATCTCAAAACTCAGTGTTACCTCTTAAAAATGACGAGATTATGGTTAATTCAAAGCATTAAGATCGGAAAGATTCATGCTCTAGTCTAAGACTGACAGTGCTCAATCCTAGACGAACACAAACCCATGTTGTTTGGAGATCTTGAATGAGTTTTGTAAGATTTTCTGTGCATGCTAGTCACGCAGTTTGATTTATATAGTAATATAGTAAATTCAAAAAAAAAATACTTCTATTTAGATGATAGCAACAAAGTTTGTTTTGTAGCGCAATCTAAACGCATTCCATCATTATTTTGTTAGTCGTTATTTAAATTATTTTCTATTGAGAATTCATTTTGCTAAATTCATTGTTCTTGCTTCAGAGAAATTTTAATAAGTATCCTTATATAACAATTATAATGTCTCATATTTACCATAACAAAACACATTTGTTCATTTCCTTTTAAATAATAATAAATTGCATTTTGTGCAGAGATCCTCTCGAGGCTGATGAGACACAAGTAATCTCTGCAATTATGTTGGATAGTAAGTGTGGGAACCCGAGGAAGGTAGTTGGTGTTGAACGACTGTCGTCTACAAAGCTATTCAATCACCCCCGAGGTAGTGAATTTCCTTTTACCCTAGAGGATTACATTTCTACAAACCTACCGACCAGAGAAGCTATATATTCTACTAATCATAGTGTGGAGGTGATCTATTCTTAAAGGACACTGGTCTAGTGAGTAGATTCTATTTTCTCTGCACATGGTCTGTTGTTTATACTCTTCCACAACGAGTCCAAGCAATGGCGCTGGTGAAGCGTTGGCCGACATCCTGTGCACCCTGTACTTCTCCGTCGACGACAACTTCTCACCGACGGGATGAGTTCCATCACTAGCAGCGATGGCCCTGTGATGGCGGTGTAGTACAGGCAGATTCAAAGACTGGGGCCAAAACATCATATATTTTATACTAAACTTCTATGTTTTTAAACATTTTTATCAAACTACTACAACTAAACAAGAACAATTTGGCGGAATTAGTTGGCATGGTTTAATCACACGATAATATTGTCAAATACTTCATGTGTCTTGATTTATTAGTCCCCCACATATTCTGGGTCTAATTGTGACCAAGAAAATATTAGTTATTTGTATTAAATATAGTATCATTATAAAATTGTTTCGAATACGCTTTGGACAATATAGTTTTATAGCAAATTACTTTTACTAGTCAAATCTATGTTCAAAAGTTCATCTAGAATATGAGTGGACCTAATAAGCTTGGACGATGGGAGTAATAATTATTGTTAATTATTGTGATCTTTGTCATACAGTTGCAATGTATATGCCTAAAAACTTCTTTATGCCAAATTTAAGTTAAATGTCCTAACAAAAGTTTATTTTGATTTAAATTTGCGATTGCATAAATTATACACTATATACATGTATATATTTGTATGTATATGCCATTGTGTATATGTTAGTATCACTAAATATCATGGTAGAGCTCTCTAATGTGTATCCTCTAAAAATATCTTAAAGTTGGTTTCTAGTGTGTTATTAGGTAAGTATATTAATTTTCTTTCGACAAAAGGATTTTGCAAGTTAGCTTCAGTAACAAACTGGTCAAATGTGTATGCTCTTTACTTGCTACTGAAATAGCATCACTTACAGTAGTCAATAGAAAATTAAAATCTGCCATGGATTATAATTTGCATACATACAATTTTATTATTTGATACGCGCTTCGATTTATTTGGTATACCCAAGTGCTCCTATTGGTCTATAATCAAAAGTTATGAATGAAATTACACATAAAAAACTATGTTAAACAGATTGTACTATAACATGAAAATGTCCATTGGAGAGAAAGCAGTAGCCTAACCAAAATCGATGTCCGAGGTCAGATTGATTTGTTTCTGTGTGGTATATACCATTGGTTCGCTGTTTGGACTTTACTCATGAAAGCTATGACTTTTTTGTTTTTCTCTTGTATCAATAATGTTTTGACATAATGGATATTAGTATGGTGGTTACTATTATAATGTAGTGTTTGGGGGCCCTCATCCTCTCAGGGTGGGGGTCCGTCCTATTCACCTGGTCTATGGGTCAGTCTTAAGTGTGTCTCCAGAGCTCGTCATTCTGCTTGCGCCCGCAAACGGTTTCCAAGGGTTTGACCTAGGAGTCTCGACATTAGAAAGAGTCAGACAAACAATCAAATACTAGGTTGAAGAAAACCACATATCGCCCTAGGCCCAGTGTTGGCCCCGTTGATCGGACTCGGGCGGGAACCAAACCCTAGCCACCGTCGGCCACTCCCTGCACCCATTTCCCTCGACGCCACCAGAGGAGGCCACCAGGAAACTGCATGACCGTCGAGGAACCCTGAAAACACGCGTGTGCGATCCATCACCCAACCACGTATTCACTAGTAGTTACCAAATTGTTCAAATATATATTCATCACGTTAATATGAGTTGTCCTCCATGAGTATATTATATGAGTTGATACATAGCTGGACGTGACAGATGACTTTTTATTAGGTTGATCCCTACGATCTTGGTAATATTTCGGTGAGAAGATTACTGAAGCCGAAGTATAGTTGTGTTTCACGGAAAAGCACAACTGTGTTTCATGTGTGCTTCTTCCCATGGTGTGCTTTATAGGTGATTTAAAAAAAATCACAAAAACCTAGAAAAAACCAAGCAAAATCCAAAACCCGAGAAAAATCACAAATCACATGCAGGAAAAAAAATCACGCAAATGTGTCCAACACATGACACGTGGTGGTAGTTGGGCGGGCCACATGTCAACGTAGGAGAAGCTCCCGAGTGACCGCAGGAGGTCGCCTACGGAGGAGTACCCTCCAGTTTGTCGCTCCCGCTACTAGAACTAGGTCTCCCTTATAGCGAGACCAATGACGACAACATCATGAAACATCCGAAATGGGCCGGTCCAGTGCTATAGGAGTGCTCTCTTGCTCTCTAGCCAGTGACGGTACCAGGATCAAAAGTCAGTGATGTCATTTCAAATCTGTGACGTCAAATACATGTATTTTCATCAATTTTATAAAAACAATTACATGATTTGTACTTGTGTACAAAGAATTTGCCAAAAACATGTGTGGTCAATTGACCACACTGCTCTCAACGTGGCTTCGCCACTGTCTCTAGCGCGCGTTTAAAATTCACATCCTATTCTGTGGGGTCCCCCCACCCTTTTTATCAATATATGTTTTGCGCATTTAAAAAAATGTCCGTGCGACTTAAAAAAATGTTTGTACCATTCAAAAAAATTGACAAAAAGATGGGCTGTCAAAAAGATAGAGGAGGTAGGATGGGCAGTTGGTCAGATCTAGTATGGATCGTACATGGACGATAGTTGGAGTCGGCGGCTCTCCTAGGCTTCCCTCATCTGGGATCCCTGGGGAAGAGGATCAAGTTGGCCCTTGCGACACTTAAAAATATCCACGTGTTTAAAATTAGTTCATGACATTTCAAAAAATGTCCGTGAGGCTTAAAAGATGTTTGTACCATTAAAAAAATTGTGACACTTAAAAATATACACATGTTTAAAATTTTGTTCATAACATTTAAAAAATGTTTGTAAATAGGTAAAAATAAATCCATGTAGTTTGTAAAAAATGTTCATGTCATTAAATGAAATTCATGATATTTAAAAATATTCACACGTCAATGTAATTTTGGGAAACAATGTTTTGTGCCATTCAAAACAAAAGTTCCTGACATTTGTAAAAGAAGTATCCGCACCTTTAAAACTAAGTTCATGGCATTTACTAAAAATGTTCAATATGTGTTTGGAAAATATTCACCGTGTATTTAAAAAATGTTCAATGTGCATTTGTAAATAGTGAACATGTATTTGAAAAAATATTGACCATATATTTGGAAAATATTTAACATGTATCTAAAAAATGATCAACATGTATACAAACTTTATATGAGTTGTACACGCTGAACAAGCAGCGGAAAGAAATTATACAGGTGCAGCGATGAGACCGGACGAGCAAATCTTCAGCCCAAAGGCACAATATCCATAGCTGCAACATTTGTGCTACTAGGCATCGTCTGTATAAGTATCAGTACGGATGGAGTACATACTTACAGATTACGAGCTTGCTCCAGTCTTCCAAGCTTATTAGCTTCATAGCTTGCTTCATGTAAAGCGCGTGACCCTGACCCTGACGCTGCAGGTGGCAGTCATTCAGGAAGGGCACGCACAGATGTTCAGAAACCGCGACGTTGCTAGTATCCAATCTATAAAGTTTGGTCGTATGGTAACAGGCATTTCTTCCCCGCAAACGAGCTCCAAAAGAATACAAGGTACTAGAAAGTATTTCTAGCCAACTAAATCTGGTTCATTCGCATCGACAAATTCAAACACCTGCAGGATGCAGATAAAACATGTGATTCAGTAGATTGTGTTGGTTTGTTCATGGTTCGTACACAGCGCCATGCTCTCTGCTACAACTATTTTCTAATTAATTCAGACCGATCCTTTCCCACAGATCCTTATTAGCCTACAAGGTAGTATTATAATTTTTAGGTGTTTCCGCCAAGTGGTTAGGCCAACTCCATCGCGCGACCCCAAACGGACGTCCGTTTTGTCTGAATTCTGTTCATTTGGGCAGGGGGATGGGGTCGTGTCCGGGCCTGTCCTGGAATCCGATGGATGTGCGCCCAATGCGCGCCGCATCCTTTACCGCATCTTGTCCGCGTCCATTTAAAAAAAAAAGAAACGTTTCAAATGCCAAGCCCTACGGCCCAGTTCAGCACGCACGCTGGCAAGAAAGCCAGCGGCCGGCAACACAGCCAGCCTCCAAAATGAATGGTTGTCCTCGCCGGCAACACAGCCAGCGGCCGGCAACACAGCCGGCCTTCAAAATGAATGTTTTCCTCGTCGGCACACGGCCAGCAGCCCAGCGGCGGGCGGCACCCATGCCAGCCTCCAAAAAAGAACGGCCACGGCCGATCGAATGACCTAGTTCAGGTCGTCGGCGTCGAGCATCTTCTTCTGCCTGGCCTCGAACCAGGCCCTCGTCTTCTCGCTCATCTTCGACAAATCCACGCTCATGATCACGAGGGCCACCTCCTTCGCTTTGGTGGCGGCATTGGTGGCCTCGATGTCGAGCTGCCTTTGCCTGGCCTTGACGTTCTCGGCCTCGATGTCGAGCTGCCTTTGCCGGGCCGCCGCCTCCATGTCGAGATGCCTCTGCCGGGCCGCCTCCTCCATCTCAAGCTTCCTTCTCTTGGCCGCCTCCTCCATCTCAAGCTTCTTCGTTGAAGCTCTAGGTATTGCTTCATTTGCCCGTCCTTGCTTTGCCACTTCTTCTCGTCCCTCACATCCTTTTGTGATATCATGCCATGCAAAGTGTCATGCAATGCCATGGATGAGGCATCACGAATGTCATCAACCTTGGAGTTGGTCTTGCCCCTCGGCCTCTTCAATGCCTCGTCATCTCCACCTCCGGCGAACTTGGTCGTCTTCAGGCCTCTCTTCCTTTGGAGTTCACGGTATTGGTCCTTGAACTTAGGTCAATTGTTGATCATAGTCCAACAATGCGTAAGAGTGAACGACTTGTCATTGTGCCGGGCCTTGAATGCCTCCAAAGATTGAAATGCCTACACCATATGATGAACAACAAGTGACCATGCAAACGTGTACAAGGCCGAAGTCTCATGGCCGTAGCAAGGAAAGGGCAAAGAAGGAGAGCATACCATGTCTCCAACGCCGGTACCACTCACGGGCCGTGCTTGAACGCTCTCAAATGCAGCTTGATACTTGTTGCACTCTTGTTGGATGAACAACCATCTCTTTTGAATCGAGCCGACGCCACGGTTGCTTTCAAATTGGTAGGGCTCAAACAACTTCCTTTCATGGAATGTTTTGTGGACTCTCGTTCAAAAAACAATACCCTTTTGTTGCGCGCCGGTCCTTGGATCTTGGCTAATCTCCATCCATGCTTGGTAAATCAATTTGTCCTCATCTTGTGTGTATGAACCCGTGCGAATGCTCTTCCTCTTCTTTTGTGCTTCCGCTCTTTGTGTCAGCTCGTCGATGAACAATGGCTCGCCACTAATGTCAACGTCATTGCTTTCTTCTTCATCACCATCACCTTCGACATAGATGTCATCGTCTTCATGCCACGAGTCACCATGGTCGTAGTCAGCACGGCCGTCGGCCTCTTCATCGGCAGTGAACTGGCCGCGGCCATCCTGACTTTGGGTCTCCTCGGGGTCGAAGACAGGGACGTGGCCACCCTCGTAGATCACTTCCTCCATGAGTTGGTCGTAGTAGGGGTCGTCGACCGGTGCCGTTGGTGTTGGCATTCCGTCGAACAAGACGCGGGGGGACGGCATGGTGTCGGTAAACGGCGGTCGTGTTTGCTTTCTTTGCATCTCGACGGACGGTCGGCCGCCGCTGCTGGACCCAGGGGTGACGTTGAGGTCGATGACGGCCGAGGGGCGTGGTGTGGACGGCGATCACGTTCACGTCCGGCGACCCCCCGAAACGGGTCTGGCCGTCGTGCCTTGGCGGAGGAAAGCCGGGCGACAAGGGCGTGGTTCGCGACGTCGGTGACTGGCAGTGCGGAGGCCGGGCGACCGACGACCCTGTGCTTGCCGGATCGACGGCCCCTCCAGAGAAACCGGGCGAACGACAAATGCCGGCCATGAGAAGGGCGTGCGCTTTGCTGACGATGGCCTCCTTCTCCTCGACCTCGGCCTTGTGCCGCGCGGCCTCAATCGCAGCACGCTCGGTGGCTCTCTTGGCCGCGGCAATGTTGGTCTTGGTGACCGCCCTCCGGCTCCTCCTCTTTGCCGATTCCGCGTCCAACTTGGCGATCTCCTTCGACGTGCACTCCGACCGCGGCTTCCTTGGCGCCTTGCCCTTCTTCTTCTTGGCCATTCCGGGCGGGTCGAGGGCCAGCCCGCCGAAGTTCGGCTGGGCGTTGGCCATGGACGGGGGAGGGAGTGGGAAGGGCGGGACGTGGGAGGGTTTGGGGGGAATGACGCCAAAGGGACCGCGCGCGGGGGGGGGGGGGGGGGAGGGGTTTGCTCTGTGCCACCGACACGCGGGCCAGGGGCGGACAACCGCGCGTGTCCCGCCCGTCCGCACGCTGTCCGTTTCGCCCCAAAAGCGATGCAAACTTGGGCCGTGGATGGATCGAAATCGGACACAAAACGGACAAAAGTCCGTTTGCTCCCGCTCGCTGGGCCGCCTGGTTTGTCCGTTTTACCCCCAAACGAACGGGACCGGACAAGATAGGGTCGTGCGGTGGAGTTGGCCTTAAGCATGAAATCGAAAGCAGAGATGTGGGATTGCCAGCAGGACAGGAGTACGGATGCGCTGTACTCAGAGGCCCATGTGTTTGACCTGGACCAGTGCACCGTACATGAAAAATAGTACTAGCAGTACCACAACAACACTAGCACCAGCACGACCTTGCTCGTGCGTAGCGACGCGTGACGTGCACGGGATTTGTTTAGCTCCCTAATCCCTAAACCTGCTGATTAACTAGCAGCTCGTTCGAGCACAGAAATAGGGGACTTAATCGTTGGAGGTTGAGAAGCTGATTATAGAATGATCTTTCCTCTGTCGGGTATCGGGCACATTGACACACTGTTAAGCAACTCAGGGACAGAGTCAGCGACAGACACTATAATAAGTGGTAGGAAACCTAAAACAAAAAATTTAAAGAAGACACGGGAATTGAGCAGATGCAGACGCGCCTCGATACTGAAAGATTTACATTCATCGAAACAGAGTACATTGGAGATTAATAAACTTACAGGAAAAAAAATCAGGAGAAAATCGTTGGACATTTCATCGAAGAAGAAGCCGGTAAAAAACCGGCCAAACCGCAAGCCATATTTATATTTACACGAACGGAAACCTGAAGAAAGGGATCAGCGAAACATGGGATAAATTATATTCAGATTAATTATGGCGGACGTCCTCAGGATTCCACACGACGCGCAGTTGCATTCATGCATATGCGTCAATGCGCCGCGTGTACACCCTCAGGATTCAGTCAGTAAGTCACAATGCAGCATATGCGTGACAGCGTGAGTACTGAGCACACTATGGCTATGGCTAGCTAGCTAGCCATCTACTCCAGCACGGTACAGTGGCTGCTTCAATTCAACAAAGCCTGCATGGCTCGGTCCAACTCAACGTGCATGCATGAGAAGTTGAGGACGTACCAACTCTAGAGCTCTCTCGTAATCGCAGAGATGCTACACGTCTAACCTAGACCTCTAGGTACACTCTTGTACATGACAAAAAAACACTCGTTAGAAGTATCTCTACCTAGCTTGACCAATCCCTAATGCATATACCAAGAATGCACCACACATGCCAAAACTTTTTGATTTTTGAATCCAACAAACCATGAAACATATATACTCTCTACTGTTCTTCTTTACCTTTTCCTGAAACACTATTAGATGTAGACTGATAGAGTACTACAGGAAGTAGGAAGCCCACAAAAAAAAAGGTAAAGAAGAGAGGAGCATTGAGCAGATGCAGACGCTCCTCGCTACGGGCGGATGTACATTCATCGATGCAGATGATAATAATAGAGATTAATCTTTAATCATACTACTTAAGAAGTTCACGCGAAAACTATACTAGTACTAGTACTAGGAAACCACACAAGAAAGAGGCAAAAGAAGACAGGAGAATTAAGCAGATGCAGACGCTCCTCGCTACTGGAAACTTTACATTCATCGAAGCAGAGTACTAGTACTAGTACATAAGCATTGGAGGTAAAACTTTACATAAGCATTTCAGGAGAAAAACGTTGGATCTTTTGTCAGCTACTCATCCATCGAAGAAAGGACCGGTAAGAAACTGGCCAAACCGGTCTGAATCTGAAGAAAGAAAGAAAGAAAGGGGTCGGGATCACGAAACATACGAAAAAATTATCCTAAGATTAATTACGACCGACGTCCCCAGGATTCGACACGACGCGCAGTTGCATTCATGCATAGTATGCGTCAATGCGGCGAGTGTACGTATACACGCGACTTATCCTACACCCATCAGTCAGTAAATCACAGTGCAGCATATGCGTGAGTATACTCTAGCTAGCTACTCCAGCACGGTACAGGTGCTGCTTCAATTCAACAAAGCCTGCATGGTTCGGTCCAACTCAACATGCACGCATGAAAAGTTGAGAACGTACGTGTAAGCGTAGATGCTACACTCACGTCTAATCTAGACCTCTAGGTACACTCTTACATCACAAAGAGCTCGTGCAGAAGGAAATTATTACTACCAAGTCATCGTTAGAAGTAAGTATCTCTAGCTAGCTTTTGTTCAATCCCTACTGCATATAGCTAGTGAGAAGAATGCATCACGCACGCCAAAACTTTTGATTTTTGAATCCAACAAACCATGAAACATATATACTCTCTACTGTTCTTCTTTACTTTTTCCTGAAAGCTTTGGGACATGCTCATGAATCGGTTAGGTCGGCATTTACTCTCTTTTTTGTAGGGTAGCAAGTTAAGAAGGCAGGGCCATCCCATGGATGCCCATGCATCTGCATGCATGAGACTTATCAAAGGGAAACGGATGCAACTTTCTGCGCACAGTACATGGGGCTGAACCACGAACACCTCACCCCCCCATGCACGGATATGGTAAAATAATAAAGGGATCAGCGGCAGCTACCTTGGCCAGGAGCCAAGCGAAGCAATAGCCCATATAATATGGGTGCATATGCGCAGAGATAAGTCAGAGGCTATAGCTAGCCAGCATGTATGTACTTCCAAGAGAGTGAACCAAATCGACTATATGCAATAGTTGTATTATTATTACCGTGTACATCCCTCACCTCTATTCCGTTGTACTCTACTGGCAAGTCAAGTTGGAGAGGAATTGTGCACGCAGGGAGGCAGAGGCGGCGACGTGGGCGGTGCAGGTGCATGGTAAGAACAAACCGTGGAGCTCAGGATAGATAGCGCTTCGGACGAACAGATCGATGAACCACCAAGAGCCAGCCGGCGGGCCGGCCGGTCTCTCTTGTTGGTTGCAATAAACCTAGGCGCTATCCCTCCTGAGCTTCAAGGATTGTTCCCTACCCTCTTCTCGGTCTTCCGGCGGGTGAACTCCGGCCAGCGAGTTCCCGTCGATGAGAATTGGTTGAGGGGAAGAAATGAAAAGAGGCAATGGCATGAGAAGGTAGCCAAAGAGAGGGGAGATGGAGAATGAGATAGGAGATGCGGCGAGCTAGCTAGCTCCCGCATATGTAGCTAGAGAGTGAAGTAGCGGTGGAAGAGAGTGAGGATGGATTGGTCCCAGTGGTGGCTCTTGCTGTATTTATAATGAGAGCCTCTCTCTCTCTCTCTCTCTCTCTCTCTCTCTCTCTCTCTCTCTCTCTCTCTCTCTCATATGCTTGTGTGTGAGAGAGATGAGACAACTGTCACATTTCTTGAGGCATGGGGGAAGGGAGAGGGAGAGGAGGAGGGGGAGGGGGAGGGGGGTCTCTTTGATCTCTACATGCTCTCTTGCGGTTAGTTGAAGCAAAGCTATCTTCCAAACAAACAAACAATTTTTGTTTTGAAGCAAAGCTAGCTAGGCGCAGCGCCACTGCATGCATCCGGGTGGCTACTTGGCTGCGTGGACTAGTTCAGCTACTTGCACGAATCAATTCTTGCAAAACATACCAAAATCAAAAATTTCAAAAAAAATATAATGTATAGTAAAAAGAGTATTTCATGGGCATGGTTGAATTCCCTGGTTAATAAAGTGTGGTGTCACCACTTGGTACCACCATGCATGCACGCCTCTCACCTCACCTCACCTCTCTCCATCAACAAGCTATGCAGTACAATTTTCAATTTCCCCATGTATGAATAACAACATGACGAGTGCTAGAGACAAGGGCATGCATTCGCTGTGCATAAATGAGAAGCCCGGTACAGTGCTAGCTACCGTGCATGTGTAAGGTATCTGACAACAAACCATTCCCATCAATGTAAATCCCTGTGACCGGACGACCACACCGTCCCACAGAGAGATGCAATCGATCGAGCCTATGTGCGCGGGTCACAAGCACCGAATCTTTGCGAATTTTTCACAAACCAAAGTATTTACACATGCAACTAGATGCAAGTGGGTACAATATGTGCTGCTACTCCACTGGAGGTCCGGAGCCAGTACAATTTCATTTTTCACTCCTGTCTGATAACGGTGTCACGGTAGTTATTTATGCATGCACTTGCTGGGTTGAAAAACAAATTGTTTGGAAGATAAACTGTGTACACGGCCGACGGTAACGCGTGGGGGCAGCGGCGTCCATCTCCCTCATCCTTCAACGACAGTGCACAGCGGGTTGGCGGTGGCTAGGAGATCCCCGGCGGCCGTTGGTGAATGAAATTTTGGCTACGATGAGATCTGATCTGGGCCCGATGGGTTTAGCTCGAGATCCACTGCGGCTGCGCCTCGTCTCGACAACGGCAAGAGGAGATCCCCCTGGGTAACCTTCACGGCACGAGGACGTCCGGGTCTCTTGGCCCGTGCATGGTGGTGGTGGCTGCCTTCTCCACCGAAGGGGGTTGGCCAGGCTGGTTGCGACGGATCTTGGATCCCACTATTAGCACCGGTGGCGAGTTGGGGAGACATAGTCGACGGTGAAAACCGAGCCGACTCCGGCCATGGCGGGCGATGGCGGCGTCTACGACGTTACCTTGATGAAGGCATCGTCAAGCAACTATGGTCAACCTGCTCGTGCCGCTCCGGGAGAAATCCTAAGATCACCGGATCGGATGATGGCGGCACTGTGGTGTCGTGTTCCCTCTTGGGAGCATCGTTTGTGAAGCGGCGCCGGATGGAAGAGGCGTGAGGTGGTGTGGCGTGCCTTCTCTCGCGTCAACGACGGCGGGTCTCGGCGGCATGGAGCAGCGGGGTCTCGGTGCTGGACGTCACGTGATGGCCTCGCGCAGAGCGGTGGCGCTGTCTGGTGCCATGGTGGCGTAGACAGCTGACCTGGCAAGATCTTTGCGTCAGTACCTGCTCTGAAGATGGTTAGGTGGATGACGGCGGCGGTAGCCTCGGTGAATGCGCCGGGCCGGTGTGTGACCCATTCTCGGCATGTGGCTAGGATGGGGCATCCGGCATTAGATGTTAGGTTTGGTGGGATGTCTGTTTGGTATTAGGCTCGGACCTTCGGCAGCCCTGCATCAAGGGGATAGGAGTAGCGACAGGTGTCGCCTAGATGGTGGCTCCAGGCTTACTGATGTAATGCTTTGTAATGACTCTGAGAATAAATAATTAATAAAATAGCTGCATGCATCGCTCAGATGCAGAGGCCGGGATAATCCTCTTTTTTTTTAAAGAAACTGTGTGCAAAAATATAGAGCAAAGTCTCTGTGTTGATTCTTTCTCCCTGGGGCTGGGACTGGGAGTGAGAGTTGTACTGTGTTCCTTTACGTCAACTGATGGTGACGGTGAAAATCTTGTGATTAGACAGCGGAGGTAGCTTTGGTCAGGTACCATGGATCTAGCTTTTGGTTTATTTGCCCATGATGTGAGAAGGCCTTGACCAATTTTATGCATGGTCAAATGCCGATAAAAGACAAGCATGCATGTACATGCATGCTTGCTCAAATCATCATCACATCATTCGCTTCCTAGACTCTGCCTAGAGTTTGAAAGGTACTAACAAAAGACTAAAAACATAGTAGTAGTTTGAAAAGGGTAGCAAAGGTGAACAGAAAAATCTAGGACATCAGAAGCTCAGCTTTAGCACACCAGTGCCGGAAATGGCCAGGAGAAGATGAAATTTTCGTGAAAGCAAAATTATTCGACAAAGCATTTAAATCGATACATGAATGTGTCCAAATCATGTTCATCAATGTAGCACTCAAGCACCAACAATCCAGTGAATGTTTGTACTACAGTCATAATAGGGTTGGCCCCCAGGTACCGCTTCAGTACGTACTCCCTCCGTCATTTAAAGAGTGTACTTCCAATTTTGTTGGAGGGTCAAATTATCTCAAAGTTTGACCGAGTTTGTGCAAAAATATATTAATGTTTGTGAAATCAAATAGGTATATGATGAAAATATATTTTATCACGAATCTAATGCTACTAATTTGATGGCATAAATGTTGATGTGTTATTATATAAACACGGTCAAATATAAAAAAGTTTGACTTTTCAAAAAAGTTGGAAGTACACTCTTTAAAGGACGGAGGGAGTACACAGCAGTGCCGGAAAAGCTATAACATGACCACATTTCCAACTAGTACATGCACTGGGAAAATAGTATTTGGACATGTTAAACATGTACAAGAAAAACTGATTCATGCACATTTTGTACAATTCAATTGTTAGTAAACCCTAACATCCAGCAGACGATAATTGGATAATAGTCCTATTTTTTCTAGATCCCTTCTAGTAGTCTTGATTTGACAGTCAGGACCGTACCCTTCCTCTCCCTCCTCCTCCTCATCGGCATCAAAACCCTCCATGGCGCCACTTTGCTTTCCTCTTCTTGCCCTGGATTCGACGACTACGTCATCGGATAAGGCACTTCCTCGAAACCCATACGGACTCCAAGGATACCCCCAACAATAACCTATGTCCCATTCTCTCACCACTCCCTTGCGCCGCCTACCTTTCCCCTTGATCAGTACCACCTCCTCCTCGACACCGAAACCCTCGACCGCTAGTCTGACTTCCTCTTCGATATGGTGTACGACATATGGTACGTGGTAGCCCGAACCATAACCTCTAAACCATCGTCTCACCACCCTATTTACGTCCTATCTGCCGGTTATGTTGAAATATAGTGCGGGTCCTACCCATCAGTTTAAACTTTTGAATGAACTGACCAGTCCTAGATTTCAATAGGTGAAACAACACCCACTTTACCACCGCCTCCAGCATGATTGCACAAAAAGGAAGTATTGCATCCGCTGAACCAGCACAATTGCATTGGCACCACCACATCCACAAGGGTAGCACAAATACACGACCGCCGTCTGACTTATTGAATATAATTTTTTTTGGAGACGTGACCAAAAACTTGTAGTGAGAGGAATATGAGGGCTCTTTGGTTCAAAGGAAAAGTGAAGAATAATTGGAGGAATAGAAAATTTTCCAGTGGCGATAATAATCATGATTTTGTTTTTTTAAGAAGAAAACCGAATTCTAACACACACTTCAACCCTTTTTTCTTCCAAATTCCTATGCACGAAGAACGTGAGTAAGAACTTTAGTGGCATATTGACATTTTAATTGTACATTTTCATGTAGTTCGACTTTAATTTGACCATGTTTATTTGCATTTTCTTTTTTTTAATTCTTGTGAACCGAACACCCAACTTGATGGAATTCATGTGTTTACTATTCCTCTCTTTTGCGTATGCATTCCTATCCTATTACATATTTTCAATATTCCTGACTTTTCAGTATCCGAAAAGGTGGAAAGTAAAGGAGCCATGAGTGTTGGAGAATTGAAGGGCAGTCGTTTGAATTTAGCAGAGCCGGATAAAAAAAAGGGAAGGTCATGGATGGGACGATGAGAGACACACATGCCATTGCGGTAGTCAGAATGACAGGAGATCTGGGGTGGCTGGGTGCGCCATATCTCCTGACCAGGGCGCCTCGATCTTCATGGCAAATGTCAGATGGTGATCTCCAGCTTCCCGTGGGGGAATTAAAGCGCGCGCATGCAGCGCCATTGCACATCTTTTGGCATCTTTTCCTCGGCACCCATCTCATTCAAGGTATCGTCTCGAGCTCACGAGCGCCTACCTCTCTTGATGCTAGCTAATTACGTGCATGTTTCACCTTTTCCCAGCACACGCAGACCTGCTATCTCCTCTCCAAACCATCATCTGCCTCTGATGTCTATAGTTGAAATTTAGTGGTGCGTATATGGGAAAAAAATGTATCACTACTAATATCATCTATTAATAAACTCGTGGGTTAACAGTAAAGAAACCTATTCGCAAAAGAAAAAAGAAAACAGTAAAGAAACCTAAGCTTTCTTCAAAGAAAACACCCTAAGCTGACTGGGAGCGCCTATACCTCATATAACTATTTCATAAATCACCTTTATTCTGCACCGCTAGATCACGGTTCAAGGGCCCAAAGCGGATCATACATTGTTGATCTTCAACCTCCCTCGTCTCTTGTTCCTCACTCATGCCCATGCCTATCCCGACTTAACCGCCAGCCTCCACCACCTTTGGCTCTCATGCACTTCTGCGCACCGCCTCGCCCTCCTCTCAACCTCCCCCACCGCTGTTGTTGGCCACCATTCCGTCCATCCCTCTAACACCCCCTCCCCCAATCTGACCTTCAATAACCTCGGCAACCCCGCTTTAAGTTTCTTCCCCAATACATCTGGGACGTTATAGCTCGCAGTGTCCTCGGCTCCGGCGAGGTTCCAGCTCGTCTTCGGCATGGCCGACGCACATCACTACCGCTCCTAATGTCGTCCTCAACATCGGGCTTGTGCAAAGCAGAAATCGACTGGAGTGGGGAAAATTTGAAAACATGAGATTTAGCAAACTGAAGCTTATTAAGAGCATCTACAGCCAGGCGCCCCAAAGCCGCCTCAAACGACCGGGCGGGCCGCCCAGTCACTGACCGGACACGAAATTTCGACCCAGACGGACGCATCAAACTCCCGGGCTGACTGACACCTCTCATATCCAGCCCAAAAATGGGGCGGATATGGAGGCGCCTGGGGCGCGTCCACCACGTCGGACCCGGCCCACGCTGGCCCACCCAACCCCACATATATTCCACCCCGTCCGCTCGCCGGACCAAATCCTAGCCACTTCACTCCACTCCCCTCGTCCACCCAAACTCCCATCCGGCGGCCTCCGACCGTCTCCAGCATGATGAAAACATGGCACGACATGCCCACTGTGCGAGGTAGCGGGCGTGGGAGGCGGCGGCAGCCCTCGCGATGGTGGCGTCGGCGAGGCGGAGTCACATTCTTCGGCATCCCGTATGGTGCAGCAGTCCGGGTGCCGCAACTGCGTTATGGTGGATGTCGCCGGCTCGTTTCAGGACGGATCCATCATTGATCTGACGTCCACCAGCATTGTTCGGGTTCCGGGCTCTGACGAGGAGTAGGGCATGGAGACGGCGGCGCCTTGAGTCCCGTGAGCTGGCTCGTGTACCATGCCCTACTCTACCTTGCCGACGGCCGGACCAACACTTCGAGAGGCGCAACCAGCTACCGGACATGAGCACGCCGGAGCCGGACAAGCTCCGCGCAAAGATCGCTACGTTGCATTTAATAATATGGATTCGAGGTTTTTAATTTGTGGTATCCGGATGTGGAGTGCATTATTTGAGGCATGATTGACCACAGTCCGTGAACGTGCCTGTCCGCGGGTGTTTGAGGGATCGGATTTGTCAAGTCCGGCTCTAAGGAAGGGCCCTTTTTTTTATCAGAAGGCGGGGCCAATTTTGAAATCACATTGTTTGTACCGAAACACAATTGATTGATCAACTGCATTTCCACCGAATCCACCATTGACCGTGACCTACTCATGGGCAGGGGTCGCTTTAACCAGATGGACCAGATTTGACATAAATTACACCCATGTGCAATTGAATCAAGGGGGTGCCCTGGTACTGCCCACACCCCTCTCATACCACACCACAGGCCACAGCAATAAACAGAGGGGCTGCGGTGTGCGATCGCAAAGGCTGCAGGGATGTGAGCTAGTGTGGGAGGAATTTCTCTGGCGCTGGAAAGCTCATTCCTGAGCCGGTCCATAAACAAATGCAGTAGGAGTAATTGTTTATGCGCCCCAACTCTGACTACCTACTGCTACCCCGCGCCCCCCTGGTGCTAGCCAGGCTAGCTGCTGCTTCTGCTGGTACGGCTCGTCGCAGTAAACTCGCCATTCACTCCGGCGACTTTACTGCTGCATCTCACCGCCGGGCCTATGGAGCACTGCCGCCGTTCAAAATCCCACGGTGCTTTTCTCTTTTCCAATGACTATGGTAGAACCGAGGTGGAGAGAACGTGGGAACTTACGAAAAATGACTCAGAAATTTCTTCAGCGTGGATAAGGTTTTTACACACGAACTAGTAATATTTTACATCTTGTATAACCCATGGTAATAGTAAAAATGAGTTTTGCTTCAGTGCACCCCCTAGAAAATTTTGCATATTTCGATGCAGATTAAAGCCGAAGATTAGAATTTACCATTTCAGTAAAAAGATTACATTGTTCTAATATCTGTTTGATGCGTTGATAGAATAGGGATTAAAATTAGTTGACCGTGAATGTATAAGAATACCCTTTAAATAACTTCATGCAAACTTTTTAATGGGGCGTACCAAAGCAGAACTCAATGTATAGCATACCAAACAAATCCAAGATATCACAAATTCGCACAAGTCTCCTAAGTCATGGGCCCATAAACGGCCTCAAAGATGGTTTTGCATTTATCTTTTTTGTCCTATGAATAAAGTATTCTTCCTCGACAAATTTTGTAGGTTGATAAGACTGAGATGGCCGTGGATGGAATGTTTGTGGAGAAAAACCTTGTGTTGCTATACGGTAACCAGTGCAACACAATAGATGTGAAGATTTTCTACATCGTCATCAAGATTATCATTGATAATAGAAAAGGTCGGATTTGGCTTGGATACCTTGGTAGGCGTGGGTCAAAGACATTGCCCCTGTAATTATGTGTCAATCATGAAGAAGTGGTGTATTCCACGACCAAGTCCGGATGTATAAGATTGACATGGATGCGGCATTACGAGCAATTCCTTCTCTTTGGACTGAACTTGAAGGCATCACCTTGACTTCTGGCAGCAAATGATTCCATCATGTGGAAGTGCAAAAGGCTCCAGAGCCTACATCTCCTCACTCGGATATTTCAATTCTTTGGAGCAATGACCATGATCATGAGCCCCATGAGCTAAGAAGCCCCATTGATAATAGAGGGCCCAATATACATATTTCTTGTATGGCTTGTGGACCAAAGCAGGATTTGGATGGCGAGCCGCCTCCAATGGCGAGGGTGATCAAGCAGATACTGGAAACAATAAAGAATATAGAATGCTATCAAGCAGGGGAGGATTTACCTTCCCTCTAGCCCAGGCCTGGCGGTGTCGTGGCACTTCATGTGTTGTGGTTTTATATAGTGATTTTGTGAAAGAAAAAAATGTGCCATTCTAGCAACCTTAATCTACGCTTTTACATGCTTTGAGAAGTTTCTGAGTTTGCCACTACTATCAAGGATTGCCTTGGTTTGCTAAATTCTCAACCCTCCTTGTGGGTTGGCCTGCAAACTATCAAGGAATGGTAGAATTTTACCACCCATAGTTGGAATCAGTAGCTTGAGCACTCATTATACTCACCCCGTGCAAAAAATTAAGAAAATAGAGGTGACAATATATAACAAGCCAATCATTTTGGCAATTAAAGTTGCCGCTAAAAGAAAACTACGGACCATCTCGCCTTGGGATGCGTCTATGCTAGGGAGGTGTGGCATTCGACACTTGCTCATTGCGGGCCAGGCCATCTCGTTCCGGCACCTAATGACTCGTTCATCGAATGGTGGTCGGGTAGTCGTGATTTAATTCCTCGTACGCAGCGTAAGGGTTTCGACTCTGTGGCCATCCTCACCGTGTGGATGCTGTGGAAGGAGCGCAACAACCGCGTCTTCCAACGCTCAACAGTCATGGCTCGGGAGCTTTGTCGGCGTATCAAAGAGGAAGCCAGGCTGTGGAACATCTCTGGAGCAAAATGGCTGGATCATATTTGGAGATAGTTTCCTCTCCTTTGTAGTTGTAGGGCGTTGTATTTCTTAGTGACATTCTAGTTGCCTGCCAAGCACAGTCGCATCGTCCCCTGTAAACGCGGCCTGCCGTTGGACACTCTATACTATTTTTCCTTCCTCTAATACATCGGCACGCAAGCCTTTTGCGTATTTGAAAAAAAAAACCCGGTGCTAGAAGTATGTTGAGCAGTAAAAAGTTAGGGACATTTCTCCCAGATGGTAGGCTAGTTTTACACACGTTGATCTGATGACTTATAACAGTTCCAGTTAATAAAAGGAGGTAAATATTTTGCTTCAGTTTCAAAAAATAATTCCCATGAGTATTGCGTGATGCTTTCTAATCAAGGTAGTAAAACCGCTAACCGAAAATCTTGTTTTGAATAATTATTTCATGCGAGTTTGTAATAGTTTGGGCTATACCCGAAATTAATTTACATGTATATTTTTGAAACTAATTACAGATATTTTTTAGAACGAAATGAATTCTCAGATTTTCTTTGAGGAAAAAAAAAATCTCAGATGCTGGAGCACCAGTGCTCGCTCTCTAGGCACCAGCGCTACTGGTGGGCTTCTTGGGCCACAGTGGATCTTGGAACTTGCGCCTAGACACACTCCCGTTGAATACGGACGCCGTCGCTAGCTTCTCCTCGTCTCGTGGGCTTTCCTCCGTACCCTTCGCCGACCCCGAGGGCAGAGGCCATGGCGAGCAGTTCTCTAGCTTCTCTCTGAACCCTCCCCGTCTGTTGACCAATCTCATCTTCTCCAGTCTCCGTCTTCCATCTACAGATCCTGCTCTAACTACTACTCCCCTATGTTCTTGAACAGTCCCGATCCAAATGGTGTAAATCACAAACTACTCGCGTTCACTTCACCCAATTTGTTCGTCTCTTCGCTTACTGACACTAGTTAAATTAAGTTAATACAAGATCTCATGTCCTGCAATCGTGCGACCGATCGCCAGTCATGGTTGGACTTGGACGGTGGATCGTGGATCGTGGACGGCGCTCCCGGCCGGCGCAGAGGGCCGGGAAGGGCGGGGCATTCCCTGACGGCGTCGGCAGGCATGCACCAACCCGAGAAGAGAAGGCCTTTCCCGGCCCGGACCCTGGTGCGGTGTCCGAGCTTTGGGAGACTGCGCGCCAGGCCATGCGGGTAACTGTTGCATGTGCTGCCATTCCCATGCACGCACGCACTGACGCCGCGCGAGTGACTGACGAGCACGCACACGGCGCAGGTGACTTTCATTTGGATGGTGGTGGTGCATGGGGGGTCGAGGTGAAAGGATCCCTGCCGCCTCTGCGCGCCTGCATGCATGCGTAAATTTTCATGCGTACTGCGAGTAAAGGCATGGCTGCAGAGCCGGCCGGCCAGGTAGCCCCTACGTACCGCGGCTGCGCAGAAAGAAAGCTCGACCTAACCCACCCTACCCAGGCTAGCTAGATGGAGCCTGGACGCGTGCGTGCGTGCGTGCGTGGTGGATACTTTTCACTCGCCGGCGTCTTCCTTCGCCTCCGACTCGCCGTAGGCTAGGGAGCTACCAGTATAGCCAAGTACTGGGCTCGTAATGAGATGGTGATTGCACTGCATGCATGGGCGCCGCTGCCATCTGGGATCTCGCGTCCGTAGATTTTTTTTCTATGAACAATGCTCCATCCACGTAATGATTTACGTAATGTTACGTGCTAATCTGACGTGGAAATGTTGGATTGGATTAGGGGGAGGGGGAGGCCCATCCCGCCCGAAAATCAGGAGAAGTCAGTGAGTTAGTTAGCGATGGAAGTTTACGTAACATGCACGTAGCCTTTCATAGGGTTAGGATTTTCGTTTTTCTATTGCTATACTATGTGTAGCGGTAGGAGTATTTTTCAAATTTTGGGATCGGGATTTTGGAAAACCAGCGAGAATTGACAAAATTAGCCTGCGTTAGAATTCCATTCAGAAATGAAACTTTGACTACATCTAACACTTTTGCTCAAACACTAGCTCAGTCTTTTTGGTGCTGAGCTTGAACTTGGCAACGTAGTGCTCTAGGCCCTTCCTCGGCATCGGCACGTAGTACACCCTGCTCTTGTGCCGCAGCTAGCTCTGGGCTCTGGCCATTGCCAACTCTGATCGACCGATGCTTCGCGGAGCAGCAAAAGCTCGACAGGTCTCGCTGATTCCTAGGGCGCGCGCGCGGGCCTGGGCATCGATCGATCCCTTGCATGTTTCCGGTGTGCGCATCTCGCACAAACTAAGCTAATCTAACCAGCACGTACGTACTTCCGCTAAAAGTTAACGAGGTGTTCTGGGCTTCAAGCAACGGGTGGATTGCCTTGCAATTCTTGTTAAGCCTCCTCGAGCTCTGGCGCCGATGCCTTCCTCGATAACAAAGCAAGATTGACCGCATCCCGTGCGTACAGCTGATGGGAATTTGGATAATTTAATCCACTTTTCAGGAGTTCGATCTGCATGAGACTAAAGTTACTGGGAGTGTCAGACTAAAACAACTGGTGAAAGTTCAGCAATTTTTTTGAAGGAAGGGGAAGTTCAGCATTTGTCGGTGTTTTTTTTTTGAGACAATGTCGGTGGTTATTTGGATGCGTGGTTCCTAGTGGTATGCCCTGGCCCGTTTGTTTATGTGGAGGCCCATTTCAGAATGTGTTGTTGCCCTCAGTGGTCAGTCCAATCCTGTTGACATGCCCTGACTTTATTCAAGTTGATCCATAGCACTGCCACGGAGTTAAGAGCACACAGTATGTTACACAACATTTAAATTTTGCTCAGTATCTGTTCCAGCGGGAAGCACGACCGTTTGAGTGGCTTGTTACCGCTGGTACTGAAAACGATTATTCCCCACTACCACGGAACCGGATTCTCTAACATCCTCGAAGGATGTCACGTAAGTTACAGTAACCGTGACAACCCTCCTTCACATTTATATGATTAAACCTAGAATGATTATAATTAATTTGTAAATTACAAATCTATTGTACTCGCTCCGTCACAGTTTAGAAGGCACAGTTAAATTTGCGTGCATTTTCATAATAGACAAGGTTTAGGGCGCATTGCATTTATTTCTAGTAGCTAATTAGTACTCTGATATACTATTTCTATATGCATGCGTAGTGTGAATGCTATTTTTTAGCCCATCTCACAACCAATAGATAACTACCTAGATCTCAGAGAATTTCCAAGAGCGCCTTCTAAACCGTGACGGAGGGAGTATACATTTACAAAAATTACATACAAACAAAATTATGGTGCTAGAATTTTTTTGATTTATTTTTGTACATGCTACAGTAAATCCGCACATTGGTTGCTATAATAACCCTGACATCAGTTCTTCGTTTTACACACGCATTTCACTGTAGCTTCGTGACATCCTTGAGGATGTTAGAGGATCCACTTCCCACAACCATTGCGTTGCCTCCACGCAGAATGCTCAAGGTAGCATCTTCATTCAACTTTGAACCTCAAGTGAACCTTTCTCTCTTGTGTTTTTCATGCTTGCGATCCTCCGCAATGGGTGTTTGGTTTCATCTGTGTTACTGTGATTTTGGTACTTTGTCATGGGCTTAGCTATAAACTCTGGTGGTGACAGGTTTTTGCCTTGTAGATTTGATTTCGATATAGTCATTTGCAGCAGGTTTCCTGCTACCGCACTAACTCGCATTCCTCGCTTCTCCTCCCCCTTTGTTCATACTGTTCCACTCCCTTCTTTCACAAATACTCCCTCCGTCTCAAAATAAATGTCTCAGCCTTAGTGTAATTTTATACTAAAGTGAGTACAAAGTTGTGACACTTAGTTTGGGACGGAGGGAGTATAAGGGAGTATAAAATGTCTATTTTTTTGTGAATTTAATGTATAGACATGTTTTAGTGTGTTTATTCACTCATTTCCGTCCGTATGTTCATATTGAAATATACAAAATATCTTATATTCATGAATAGAGGGAGTAGTTTGGAATTGATGTATTTCTGTTATGCAAGTTAACGGAAGGCGGTAATGCCCGGTTGGAAGATAAAAGTGAACCTTTATCTCCCCAAAAGAAACACACATTACAAACCAGGGGTTTGGCGTTTCTTTTCCTTCCGAAAAATAAATGAACAGGGGTAACATGAGTGTCAGCCTTTTGCATTTCCAACAACGGGCGATCCTCGTTGACGCTATATTCTTTTGTGAATAATTCTACACCTACATCCTGCTATGGATCCTTCCTCTAATTCTCTCCCTTGAATTTCTGCTGAGTAAATAAGCAATTTTTCGACTAATTTAATCCATAGATAAATCACTAGCATGGCATTGACTGAATTAAGGACATATTGATTCTGATCTGAACAAGCACGTACTACGCAAATAGTAGACACATCTACATATACTGCTAATACTGCTAATACGAAAATTAACAGGAGCGGGATAAACGTGTTATACCCCCAGTAGGCCATGCAGAAGCCACGGCGGCGGTGGCAGCAGCAGCGTCATCAGCGGCCTTCTTGTCGGCCTCGAGCTTCATGGCAGCGAGGCGGTCGGCTTCGGTTTGAGACATGGTGTTGACGAAGACGACGCAGACGTAGAGAAAGTAGTGGACCGCAACTGAGGGAGGGCCAACCATCGACGAAGATAACGGCCGGACACTGTGGAGATGAACCGAAGGCCGAACCGGGCCGCCTACAAACGAACCGAGCTGCTGTGATGCCAGCGCAGTGAATGATAGCCGCCACTCCAAAGGGCCGAGCCGCCTCGCCGCAGCCACCCACAGCCGGAGCAACAGCCACACCGGGTCGGTGCCCCTACCCGCGCCGGCTGCCAGAAAACGCCAGATCAGACTGGCACGGACCGCCGCCACCACCACCACCGCCGCCACTGGACCGGGACAAGGGGGAACCTTGCCAAGGCCAGCCCATCGGAGGCGCGAGAAGCTAGCACGACCGCCCAAAACTTGGGGGGCCGCGAGCAGTACCCCCGCGCCGCGCCTGCAGCCCCCCGCCACCCGAAAGGGCCTGCCCACCAGCACGCGCCCGCAGCGCCCACCCCCACCGCCGGCAGCCAAGACCACCAAGAGGACGGGCCCGGGACCTCCAGCCCACGCCACCAGGGCCCGCATCGCTCTGCAGACCAAATCAGACGGACCGCCGCCGCTAGATCTGACGGGCGTCGTCCTGGCCGACGCAGCCGCACCGAGCACGCACCACCGTGCCTCCACTGACTGCGCAGCCGCCGCAACCAAGACAACCACATGCCACCGCCGTGCCCGACTGCCTCGCCTCCGCCACGCCCACACACGAGCGCCGTGCCTCCGGCCTGGTGCCGCACCCCGCGCTGCGCACACCCACGGGAGGGAAGAGACGCCCCGCCGCCGCCTGCGCCGATCGGGCTTTACCCACCGGCGACGGTGGAGCGGAGGTGAAGGGAGGAACGGAACGAAGGAGAGGTGTGGCCCCTAGCCCCCCCCCCCCCCTCTCGCTGGAGCGGGCCGGGCGAAAAACCGATGGCCTGTGTTCTCGCTGAGTTTTTTTTCCTTCTCTTATCTTTTTGTGTGACCTGCGGGTCTCATATATGGGCCTGTGTTTGTCGACGGGAACGGATATATTTCCGAGTTGGTAGGGTTGGGTGAGAGGCATTTCCTATTTAGCGCTGCAGGCGCCCGTTTGTGTGCATTTCGCAAACTGGCGCCTGCAGCGCTCCGTGATGGGCCGGCCCATGTAGGGATGCCTGAGGTTTTCTCTTCTTGTTTTTAGAACGCAAAAAAACTATGCACTAGGTTGCGACTCGAACCTGGGACCTCGCTCGTCGCTACATGCATCCCTTACCACCCCACCACGCAGCAGCTGATACTGAAAAGTTACAATGTTTTCTTTCTTTTATTCTCCCTTGTTTCCTTTTTTCCTTTTTTCCTTTTTCCTTTTTGTACGACCAGGTTCCCCTTGCACCCCTTTGAATTCGATGAACTTTTTTTAAATTCGATAAACTTTTTTGAAATTCTATCAACTTTTTCAAATTGGATGAACCTTTTTCCAATTTTCATGAACTTTTTTTCAAAATCAACGAGCTTCTTTTCAAAGTCGATGATCTTTTTTCAATTTGATGAAGTTTTTTCAAATCGATGAACTTTTTTCAATTTAGATGAACTTTTTCTAAGTTGATGAACTTTTTTCAAAATCAACAAACTTTTTTCAAAATCAGTGAACTGTTTTTTTCAAATTTGATGAACTTTTTTTATTCAAAATCGATGAACTTTTTTAAGTTGGTGAATTTTTTGTTCAAAATCGGTGAACTATTTTCAAAACCAATGAACTTTTTCCAAAATTGTGAATTTTTTTCGAAATTTCATGAACTTTATCCTAAATTTTGTGAACTTTTTAGAAATTTGTGAAGTTCTCTCAAATTCATTTTTTTTGTTTGTACGAACCTTTTCAATTTTATGAACTTCTTTGAAATTCACATTTTTTAAATTGTGCATTCATTTTTCTTTTTTCATTTCATTTCATCATAAAATAATAAGCATATAGGCTGTAGGGATGAAAACGGAGCGGAAACGGACGAAACTGAGTGCTATCATATTTGTTTTCACATTTCTTTGCAGAAGCGGAAACGAATACAGAAACCCCGAAAATGAATACGGAAACAAATACTACCGAAAACGGACACGGAGCGAATGCAAAGCAGATACGGAAACAGATATAGGCATTGATCGAAACTTAAAAACCCCTTGAATCATAGAGAAATACACACAAAAACAAACAAATTTAATGAGTTGTTAACATGGCTACAAAATAATATCATTATGTTAGCAACTTAGCGTAGTATTGTAGTAGTACTAGACAATTGTGTATAGGGTCAAGCTGAGTACATGTGTGGTAGTAGGAGTTGCGCCTTAGATCAATTCTACTAATTGTGTCATTGTGTTCTCTTTGATAGTTGGGCTACAAAACAGCTATAGGTCTATAGTAAAAACAGAAATTCCATATTCACGGAAACGGAAAGTTCCATTTCCATGCATGTTTCACCGGAAAACATCATTTCATTTTTGTTTCCGTTTCCGCATAAAAAATTTCATTTCCACTTTCATTTTGCAAATTTCCGTTTCCTTTTCATATTTTTCTCTTCGTTTCCATTTTTCCTCCGGAAAGACGGAAAGTTTCCACTCCATTTTCATCCCTTATAGGCTGTGTATATAGTAAGGATATTTGCCCTCCAATTGAACAGTATAGGGGAGGTTGGCTTAGTGGCTGGGTTCCAATGTTACCTCATGGGCGGTCAGAGATTGAATCCTCGCCCTACCAGGAGCTCCCTGGGTGAGAGGTTGTTGAATCATAAACGATTGGCCGGCCCGTTTAGTTGGGTTGGGAATTCGTGAGTTTTCTGGGCTCACTATGCATCCATTGCCGAGCGAACGGGACAACGTTTTTCTTCTTTCTTTTACTTCGTGATGATCATTCACATTTGAAATGCTCTGACTACTGGTCAACGAATTTGATGCATTGGCAATAATTTTGATTTTTTGAACTTACACGCTTACAACTATATGTCGCCCATCAGAGAATAAAAAACTATACATCGCTAAATGAAGGCACACTGGAAGGGCGAGGGAACTCGTGTGCCGTTGCACCCTTAACAGTATACGGCCTTATTAGCAAACTTGAACTAACAAAATCTATTAAAAAACTAAGCTCTCTATATTTTGAGCCTCCTGCTGTGTCAAGGAACGACTGTGCGCGCGCGCGGGGGGGGGGGGGGGGGGGGGGGGCGGGGTATTGGCCCCACTTGTAAGACTGTCTGTTGCTAGGTTGATCGTTTTTTTTTTTGGTTTTGAGAAAATGTTGTCTAGTTTTATTTTTCTTATTTTTTGTGTGTCTAACATTTTTAATAGTTTTTCTTTTGGGCTTTCTAGCATTTCCCTTTTCTGGTTGTTTTTTTGGCTTTCGCTCTTTCCCTTATTTTCTATTTACTTTTTACATTTTAATTCGTGAATATATAGTTAAATAATTGAAAATTTAAAAATTATGAATTTTCTTATAATTCACGAATATTTTATTTTGAATTGATGATTCGAATGTTGACAAACATTATTGAGGTCTGTTAACCTATAAAATTTGCTGATATTTTCCTGTTCGTGAATGTTTTACAAATTCATTATTTAAAAAAATCATGTCTTTTAAATTGCAATCTTTTAAACTTAATAATTTTTAAAATGCGTAAATTTATTTGACTTAATGAACTTATTGAAATAAAAAAATACGAGAGCTAACCTTTTCTAATCAAGCAGTGGAGCGAGCAAAATGAGCGAACCTACATTCTAAAATATGTCTATACACATCAGTATGTAGTTCATATTAGAATTTAGGAACAGAGGGAGTACTAGTAAACTATACACGATTGATCAGTTAGCTTGATTGATACGATGCCTTATTCTGGTGGAAGATGATTCATTTTCATAAATTTTTCTCAGAAACAAAAAATGATTCGTAAATGTTTTTTTGAGTCTATAAAAATGATTCGTAATGGTAACGGCCTGAAACGTGGGGTGCCATTTGTGTAGTACTTTGGGCCGGTGAGCAGCCGGTGCCGCTTGGGCCTTTTATGCAGGAACCTGGTTGCTTTATTAACCGCGCTGGATGGGTACGGTTTGCCTGCCTGTTTGAGACACCGGACACGACACGAGAGACCTTCCTTCCCTCAAAAAAGAAAAAAAGGACACGAGAGACCTTCCTTCCTCCTTTGTTCCTCTTACCAACGACCGGCTGTGCTAGGGTTCCTGATCCCCCCGACGAATTCTCCAGCTCTGCTACACCACCCCGCTCCACATCCCTCCACCAGAATTAGGTGAGAACTTCAAGAAACCCAAGTCGTCCGGGTATCGTTTTTTCACATCTGATTTCAGTAATTATTTCAGTTATCTTAGCATTTGAGATTTCTCTAGTTTCGGAATACTATCAAGGTTTCTCTGGTACTATGACATTTACGATTTTAGGTTGATTTGCCGTATGACTTGATTTATGCTTTTCATCTTTAATCAATTCAGTTTCTCTTTTCCTGAACTTAACATCCCTGTTAATATGTACTGCATAGGATGCCTCGAGTCGGAGACCCAGAAGCATCCTCGTTCTTAAGGCTCTTGGCGGAGTTCGGTTACCTTTCCTCCATCATCCTGGAACGATGGATTAATTTGAAGAATGTGTCTATCGGGCGGCCTTTCTTAATATACAACACTGTATGGTTGGTTCTTGACAAAATAGACTCGTCCTATGCACGGCCCTGGACAATTTTTTAATATTCCATCCTTTTAGGTTTACAAGGCACCCCAACCCGATGGGTGCCATGTTGAGTGGTGAAGGGATTCTGTGAAAAGAAACAACCCTCGGAACTGTAGTTTTGTGAAAAATTATACCAATGAGAGTGAGTAATTCTGTAAAACACATGTTTAAAAGTGTGCTTTTATGAGACGTTATTTCAAATTAAGATCTGCTTTCTGTTATGTCAATCAAAGTGTCTCCTTGTGAAATTTTATGTCATTTAAGGGTATGGTTATGTATCATTAAAAAGTGTGTGCATTTATAGATTTGATAAAAGGACTGCAGTGTCAAATAATTTGCATATGCAGGTTTTAAACAGGGGAGCTGGTATTGTTATCTCTCCAGCCAGTTGGCCACCCCCTTGTATGTTGCTCCCAGAATTCTTTCATTTGATTGAACGATGCAGCAGCAATCCTTGCAATTTGAGAATGTGCGTCACTTTGTTTTGTTAGCCCACAGACCACAGCTCTGTTCTGGGCACATGCCTACTTTGACCTCCAGGCAACTCCATTCTCACCAGCATGATTTAAACTTTTTGAAGCATTTCCTTGGGAAGGTTTCCTATTACTCTTGCAGAAACCATAGAG
Source organism: Triticum aestivum (assembly GCF_018294505.1). NCBI lineage: Eukaryota > Viridiplantae > Streptophyta > Magnoliopsida > Poales > Poaceae > Triticum > Triticum aestivum. The sequence goes on from NC_057807.1 coordinate 657,827,016, forward strand.
ACTCGAGGAACAAAAATCGATGAATTGATTTCTGGTAGATACTTCTCTGGTATACAAGAAACCTTTGATATCATGATGAAGTATATTCTTGGCATGGCAAGTATGCAGCCCTTTCGTAAGCTGCTCTGTATAAATTAAAAAAGAAGAATGTTTGAGAAATATGAATAGACCTTTTTAATCAAGATAATTTTGTAGCGAGCAAACTAAGTGATAGGTTGCATTGGTGTTTTCCCCCCTGTGGTCTGTTCTGTTGGGTATGCTCTGCTTTCAGGTGCTAATTCTGTTTTTGATGGACCCTGTGTTTCGTATTACTTCAGTTGTCAGTTATATTGCTCCTGTTTTGCACAATGGCAATTGGTACCACTGCTTTAACTGTCACAATTCCTGTTTTGTGCCTTGCTGATCGGCTCTTTCTTTTCCAATATGTATGCTTGAGCCCCTGTGCAACACCATGTGTACTCTCTGTTTTCTTGTTGCATGTACATCCATCTTTAGCTTTTGATTCAGGTGATATCCGTCTATAAAGTTTACCGGTGTGTCTATGATAGGATGCATGACTAGTTTAAGTTTGACCATTTGTTTGGTTTTGTACAGAGATGCCAATTGGTTTAGCTTCTTTTACCCTGTGCTTAATATTCCTCAATTTTTCAGAGAGAGGGATTATGTGTTGGGAGGGATTTCTATCATCGGGGGTTGCACAATACGAAAACCAAGCTTTTCTGGCTGTACTTTTTTGCTTTGGAGATTTGTAAGGCCATCACCTTTTTTTTTTTTTGCAGTTTATAGTTCTGTATGAATCGCATCAAGAATCATAGTCTCAGAGAGTTATTTTCGTGTCTCGGCTATCGTTTCTAAGACAAAGTTTAAGTTCCTTTTGTGCTTTTGCTTCTCTTATTACATAACACAGTTTGTCATCATTACGTGTGAAGTAAAATTTGCGGCGGCATCTAAAGCAAGGCGATGTATCCGGACATCCGGTGCAAACCTGAAAACTTAAATCGAGTGCCATTAGATCTACAACAAACGCATCCGCTCAAAGGTGGAACCCCGACCTGCCACTTAAAACACTACTGTACTTAGCAGATAACCCCTCTTTCCTACTCCCTCTGTCCTGTAATGTAAGACGTTTTAGTGTCAAAAAAACGTCTTAGGACAGAGGGAGTAATAATTTAGCTGGATCGACTTATCCCCTCCCGCTCCTACTTCCTGTACTGCAGAGAAAGCCTGAGGCTTGGCGGCCACAACCGGAGGAGCTCTCAACGTTCACGCCGGAAACACCGGCCATGGAGGTGAGGTAGAGCGACACCGGTGCCCGTGAACTGCAGGGGGGCACGTCCAGCACAGTGCGGCCGTTAATTTCGTGTAGGCAATCTCTGATTCAGTTCGTCTTGTACATATTATTCCCTTTGATTTTGTAGCTCCTCCTTAGTGAACTTCTAGCTGAATGCTGATGTAATTTGTCTATGTATGATGCTATGAACGTTATCACTCAAGATTCAATGTAAAATTTTGCTTCTGTTAATTTGATTCTGGAGTGAATTGGTTGTAGAAATCTACTGAGAAATGGTTATTTATCACACGGAGCGACATGAGTAAAGTCTGGGTTGGGTACTAACAACTTTAGCAAGCACTACTCTCAGCCTGTGAATAATGATGGAAACACCATTGCAACTAGCTACATGGTTGCACCTTTGAGTCAGAAGTATAGAAGAAGACTGTTAAAAGGAGATGAAAATGTGTACATGAACTAAAAATATGTGCATGAACGAACAAACAGATGGCTCGTGAACCACAAAATTGTTCAATCAGGGGCAAGAACTGAAAATGCAGTAAGCCTCAAAAGGTTGCACTTGCATGCTTGCAGCAAAGAGCAATTCATGTTCCTAAACTGGACATGCAGTGAGCAGTTCATATATTCCTACTCTTTCCTAAAAGATAACAAGCAGACTCATAACTGGTTGGTTCATTTATGCGGTAGAAAAGAACCTCCAAAATGACACAAATCGTCTCCTGATTAAATAGTGAACGCGAGAGTTTTATGGACAGTTCTTTGTAGAAGTTGTAAATTTACCAATCTCAAGAAATGAATCCTGCAGTCATTCAAGCATGAAGCAGGCCCTGCTGGTAAGACAAACTCACTTTGTTTGTTTCAGGACAAACAAGATAGCAACTTCACATGACTTTGTTTGGGCAAATACAGAATTCAAATGACCATCTCGTGAAAACCTTTTGCAGTTAAGGATCATTAAATGCACTCGAATTCTGAGTATCTTCCGAAGAATCGAGGTTTTTTTTTTAAGTTTATGTTCTCCTCAGATCCAGGTACATGACATTCCAATTGCTTACAGGAATCAAGATCATTTTGTAGTGAGCAACTCGGCTTCCATTGCTGGTAAACTATCTAGCTCCTTCATCATCCTCGTTTATTAGACTGCTAGTCATCTGACTCTGCTCAGCAATCACCGGACAAGAAATTAGCACATCACTGACGCTAATCTACATGCCCATGGTACTGAAGAATACAGTACTTCAGAGGAGAATAATGTCAGCATCCAAACTCAACAAAACAGACCTACATCTGCACAAAATTCAGTTCCAAAAAGTATTAATATCGTATTTTGATTCCATATCGTATTTACCAAAGTATTAATATCATATATACCAAAAAACGTATTTACCGAATCGAACTAGCCGAATGTTCGGAGTCCACCGCGTTCCTAAATCAACGACCAAATGAGCAGGCAATATGATCGATAGCACCAAGCCACCTCACTATGCTGCTTGTGACACACTTGGATGCTCCTACCAAGGAAGAGGTTTGTCCTAAGTCAAACTTATTTACCTTTGACCAAGTATGTAGAAAAATATATATTGTTACTCCTTCTGTTTCAAAATAATTAAAGTTCTAGGTTTCATAAATCAAACTTTTTTAAGTCTGATCAAGTCTCTTTTTTTCGAATGTAAGTTTGACCAAGTATGTTGAAACATCTACATCGATCTACAAAATCAAATATATCTGGTATGAAAATATATTTCATAATGAATTTAATGAAGCAAGTTTGGTGTTGTATATGTTGATATATTTTTACGTAGATTTGGTCAAACTTGATGAAGTTTGACTTAGGACAAACTTAGAATTAGTTTGAAATGGAGGAAGTATTTAGAATATATATAATGAAAATATATTTTGTGACGAATCTAATGAAATAAATTTGATTTTGTAGATGTTTCCAAAACTTGGTTTTCAAATGGATGGAGAAGCCCCTTATCTGCTATAGTTCACTGTAGTTCACTATGCATCGATCATGTGGAGCAGACGGCGGTGAAACAACCTAATTGGCTTTACCTGCAGGAGATGATTCCAAGCAACCTAATTGACCGGAAATAAGGAAGGGATTGTACCAACAAATGCCGCTTCGTATCTAGTAAAAAATGTTTCAGTACAGAACAAAAGAATTCTTGAAATGATGACTACCATATCATCGTATCTAGTCAAATTCCACCTCGTTCAATTCCTTGGACGATTCCACTTAATTCCTGCACCTATCATCAGGTGTCAAAGGAGGCAAATCTAAGTTAACTACATTATCACAGTCAGTAGCAAACTGCAAAGACAATGTTCGCTGGGTAAATGAGAATATACCAAACGTGGATATTTCATGACCTGTACACTGAATCAGTTTCTGATTTATTTCAACAGGGAAATCTAACAAGGACATGCAATACATAAGTAAACAACGTGTAGAAAGATGCAGCTCATTTTAATTATCAGGCACAAACAAAATGGAACAGTAATTTGGCAACAGAGACTATACTTGCTATCTGCTGAAGCATTGTGCCAAATGTTAACATTTCAGAGAGCAGTAACAGGCACTGAAGAATACTACCGTACGTCAGAGCAGAAGTTCAAACTCAAGCCTGCATGTACAATTCCTCGAAAACCGTAGATACATACACCAAAACAGCAAACTGCATCCGCAGAAATTTCAGTTCCAGAAAGAATCCACTAAACATGTACGTATATTTCTGGCAAGGTTTCTATATCCACTCTCTGATAACAACAACAAAACTCATGAACAATGTGTTCACTCGGTGCTTCAGGTGTTCGCCACCACACCGCCAGTAACTAAGGACAGAATCATCTACTTGTACAATCTTTCGAGTACTTCCAGTTGATTGCCTCCAGACTCCTAACACGAAGAACAGCTTTCTGAAGTTTCCTAATTCCTCTTCCCACTGCAAATGAAGGTACGGTACCGATTTGTCTTCCGCTGCACTGTGACTGTTGGCTCACTCGTCGAATTCCTCCCGGATCTTCTACTTCCTGCAGCTGTCAGAGGAGTCAAAGAGCAAAGACAAGATTCGTCAGGCAAATGAGAATAGACTAGTGTCTGCTTTCACAGTAAACATTTCGTCAGGCAAACACAAGATTCGTCACGTAAATGAGCAAAGACAAGATTCAAAGGATTACTTCTTCTTGACTTTCACAGTAAACTAGTGTCTGCTTCAAAATTTCTAACAGGACATGCAATGCATAAGGAATTTTGAAAAAGGATGCAGGTCATTTTTTATCAGGCACTAGCTGCCTCTGACTACTTGCTATCTGCTCAAGCATCGTGCCAAATGCTAACATTTCAGAGAGCTAGTTGTACCTGTAACAGGCATATGTTGCAGAAAGTTAAAAGATCTTCAGAGGCATCATGTAATTAACGTTGATACCTTGTGGAAGAAGAAGATCCTGATGTTTTATTCTTCTTTCGAGGCGAACGGTCGTTCCTGTCATCCTCTTGGTCACTCTTTTCATCCTCCCAGTCAACAGCTTCGTCATTTTTATGCTCTGCCCTGGTCAAGCTTGCCAATCTTCTGGGAAGAAAAACATTGTAGCAGTACTTTGCAAGATCCTTTGTTTCCTTTTGTCCTAGCTCCTTCAAGGCAGTCTCCATGAACTTCTGGGGTTTATTCTGTGGAACCAACTTGTCAAGATCTTCGAGTTTCTTTCTGTCAACTGAAGCCCATAACTCTGCAACTTGCTCACCCATCGCATCAAGCCCGCAGTTTCTGAAAGCTTCCTCACCCAACTGATCCTTGATCCAGCTCCTCGCCTTGCCGACATGAACGCGTACACAGTCCTCGGATCCTGGATGGGCACACCTGCACCTGTCCACCACTTCTTTCCTCATCTTCTCTGACTCATCACTGGCTGGGATATCTATGTTCAGGCGACAGACAGTTGTGCCCAGTTTTGCTAAGGTTGCAGCTTTGTAATCATCAGCTTCTGCTTCAGATGCAGCAGTTTTCCACTCAGGGATAGCAGCTAGATGATTCACAGGGACTGTTCTAACACGCTTCTGTGCATAACTTGACAAGTTGCTGATCTTAGGAGCTACTCCTTCCTGTGAACAAGCAGACTGAGTTAGACGCAGGTTCTTTCAAACAACACTGGATAAAAGAACTCAAACAATGTGGAGACGATTTTTGAACTAAATTTCGCAAGAAACCGGAGAAATTCGTCCAAATTTCGCACAAATCCTAAATCCTAATGTCCCCAAATTTCGCACAAATCCTGATATCCACAAGAACTCGGAAGAATTCGCACCTGGGAGTGAGATTTGGAGCGTGCCTGGCGCAACCCCGCGATCATCTTCTGCGTCGGCTCGATGTGCGCGCGGCCGCGCCCCCGCATCCCCGTGGCCACCACCCGCGCCAGCCAGACCGCCGCGTCGGCCTCGGCCAGGCCATTCCGCTTGCCCGCGTGTCTGGGAACCAAAGGGAGGAGGCCACCACCGCCTCCGCCGCTGCTTGTTCCTCCCCCTCGTCCGCCACCACCTCCGCCCCGCCTCTTCCGAGCCTTCGTCGAAATTATCTTAGGAGCCGCTCCTTCCTGGAACAAGCAATGTGGAGACGATTTCAACTCAATTTCGCAAGAAATCTCGCAAGAAATTGGGACAATTTTGCACAAATCCTAATACCCGCAAGAACTCCGAAGAATTCTAACCTGGGAGTCGGAGCGTGCCTGGCGCAGCCCGGCGATCATCCTCTGAGTCAGCTCGATCTCCGCGCGGACGCGCCCCCGCGCCAGCCAGAGCACCCCGTCGGCCTCGGCCAGGCCTTTCGGCGTGCCAGCGTCTTCGAACGCGCGCCGTGTCAGCAGCGCCGCACCCCGTCTCGGAACCAACGAGAGGAGGCCTCCGCGCCTAGGGCTCCCTCCACCGCCGCCGCCGCTCCCGCTTCTTCCTCCCCCTCCTCCGCCGGCACCTCCGCGCCGCCTCTTCCGAGCCTTGGTCGCCATGACGGCAAACACCAAGGAGAGCGCAGCGAGCGCAATCACCAGAGCTACCTCCACGGGGAAGGGTCTCGCCGCCGAGGACGCCCGGAAGTACTCTTCCCAATCCCTCGTATCGAATTGCTCGAGATCCTCCCGCGTCACAAGAAGAACAGGCCCGAGCCGGGGCTCTGCGAACTCCAATGCCGAGCAATCTCCTCCTCTGGTGTTTTCTGGCTGTGGCCGCATTGATCGCAGCAACGAAACCTGCATCTCCGGCAGGTGCTATATGAGCAGCAGTAGGATATGGTACGCTTCTTCGAAAGCCTTGTCTGATATGGGAAATTTTGGCCGCATCTTGGGCGTTGGCGGCGAGGAACAGGAGCGACGATGAGAGGAAGAAGCTTAAGGCGGTTACGGTGGGTTTTGGGAGGGGGCGCGCGGCGGGAGGTAGGGGACGGAACGGTTGGTTCGTTTTGGGAGGCGCGGGGGGGGGGGGGGGGGGGGGGGGGGGGGGCGAAATCGGTTGGTTTTTATTAGTGTATATTTTCCGTGGGCAGCTTGCGCTAGTATTTGCTCGGCTATGATGTGTAGGTCTCTCCTTTTTTTTCTTACATTTTCTTTTCACTTAATAATTCAGAGGCGTGGGTCTCTTTATCGATCGAAGAACGAGTTTGTTTTGATTTGTCTAGTTTTCTAAGGATGTGTTGAGAAGCAACTACTCTCCAATGCGTGCCCTTAAACCTCCCGCATTCGTCCGGACCGAGCGTTCCGAACCTCTATTCAACGGAGTCTCGCATCTGTTTGTGAACCATTCCGGACTCCTGTCTTTTCGCAAACCGGAACCAAACCAAGGGCTTTGCGAAAATCCGGACACCAGCCATGTCGAACTTAACATCCCCAGGCCCACCCAAAAAAGAGGTGGAGCTCACGCTTTTGGAACTGGACGAACTGTTTCCACGGCAAAATCACTCTTTCTCAACCCTCTCCTGTTCCATCCCGTCCTCTTTGCCACCGCCACCGCCACATGGAGGACCTGTACGAAAAGTTGTAAGAGACGGTGGTGGAGGATCCGGCGAAGTCGGCCGCCCGCAAGATCAACTCGGTGACACGACAAGATTGTCGGCTCAGACGGAAGGCAAAGGCACCGCCGCTCAAGAAGTAGAAGGCCGGCTGGCTGTGTCCCGGACTGGGGTCTCTCATCACCTCATCTCCCGGACTGGTGGGCCAGGCGGAGGACCCTCACGTCGGTACACCAGTGGGCCACGTTCAGCCCTGTAGCGTCTACAACTTGTTCTCCTTGGACGTAGCCGACTAGGATGTAACCCTAGACCCTCCCCCCCCGGTATCTATATAAAACGAGGGGTAGGGAACGTAGAGGTGGCACAACAATCTCAGGGTAGATTGACTGTACTTTGTACTCCATCTGAATACAACAACAATCTCAAGGTAAACCGATGGGAGTCCACAACCCAGGAGTTGCAACTCTCGTCCTCGACCGCATAATCGACGGCTATCACCTATGCAAATCTTGATGGATGGAGGTGTTGAACATATCCTACGATGCCATAGTTGGTTAGGGGTATTCTGTTACGGAGATAGAATAGAATCATGTTGTTTAACTTATCTCTCTCTCTCTACCCCTTGTACTCCAAGCTATGATTAGCTTAAACTGTATGCGCCTACGGGGTAAGCCTCATCATGTCAATAAATACCCACACGCGGCCCTCTACGGAGGGTAATATGCTTCCCACAATTTCTACATGGTCATCAGAGCTACCTTTCCTTACGTTCTAAAAAAACATCTAACGAAAAACAACTCCCATGGTGTACCCCTCCTCGAACCCACCTTCCTCCAGCCTTGGTCAGGTCATAGAGAAGCTAACCAGGGAGAAATATCTCCTCTGGAGGGCACATATATCGTGCCTCACTTCCTTGGCGCTGGCCTGGACGGCTACCTTGATGGCTCCATCGTCGCACCAAAGAAGCTCATCACCGCCAAGACAAGGAGGGCAAGGACCAGACCATTGCCAACCCGGCGTATGACGCGTGGGTCAGGCATGACCAGCAGGTCATCAGCCACATCCTCAACAATCTGTCGAGGGATGTGCTTGTCTTCGTCATCTCCATCAGGACAATACACGCTTTGTAGACCTCTCTCAGTAACATGTTTGCATCATGATGAGTGATATTTTTACACTCATTTCACTTTGTTTAAACAAAGTTTGCCAATTTTTGCATGCTCCTACCACCTTGCATTGGACTGCTGCTAAACGTATTCTCAGATATGTAAAGCATACAACTGGTGAGGGACTAATATTCAGTAGGTCTCATTCTACTCTTATCAGTGGTTTCACTGATGCTGGCTGGGCTGGGTGTATAGATGACAGAAGATCCAAAGGTGGTTTTGCAACATTTTTGGGTCCCAATCTAATATCATGGTGTGCAAAGAAATAGGTAACTATCTCCAGGTCTAGCACAGAGGCTAATATAAGGCGTTGGCCAATGCTACATCAGAGATTATATGGCTTCAGTCTTTGCTCATGGAGCTTGGAGTAAAACCAGTTACAACTCCTTGTTTGTGGCATGATAATCTTGGTCCTACTTACCTTTCTGCCAATCCAGTGTTTCATGCCAAGACAAAATATATTGAAATAGATTTCCATTTTGTCAGAGAACGTGTTGCTAACAAACTATGGACGTTCGTTTTATTCATTTAGGAGATCATATTACACACGGCTTCACCAAAGCATTGCCTGCAAGAGAGATTGAGAAATTTAGACATAATTCAACTTGACCAAGTTCTGATTAAGGGGGTATGTTGAAGGTATCCTACGGCGCCATACTCCGTTAGGGGTATTCTGTTATAGAGATAGAATATAATCATGTTGTTTAACTTATCTCTCTCTATCTCTCTCTATCCCTTGTACTCCCAGCTATGATTAGCTTAAACGGTATGCCCCTATGGGATAAGCCCCATCATATCAATAAATACCCACACACGGCCCTCTACGGATGGTAGAACGTTTCCCACAATTTCTACAGGAGGCAGCAACCTTAACCTCATTTACGAAGGAACTTTGCAAAAAATGCAGTTAGACAAGTCCCCCCTCCAGGCGAGCAAAACTATCTCTAAAGCCATTATCCCTAGGAAAGAAGTACTCTACACCAGAAAAGTCATGCTAGACGTGCTATTTAGAACTCCCGATAATTATTGGGTCGAATCGTTAAGCTTCGATATAGTCCCATTCCGGAGTGGCTAACAGGCGCTACTGGGTCGATCAACGTTTGTCAAGTTCAACGTCGTGCCCCACTATGCATACATGAAATCATAAATGCCTAGGCCTAACGGCATGATCACAATAGATGGTGACCCTGGTCGATCATTTAAATCTGGGGACAAGGCTACAACTTTGGCCATTGAGATCGAATCTGAGGGTCTTAGCGGCCAAGGAGTTATCCCAGCTATGTGCAACAGTCAATAGTGATGACGTTGTCCTTGCCAAATGCTAAAAATCAACATCCTTCAAACCAGTCGACGAGATTGTCAAGTTCCAAGTTCGTCCCCAGGACCCATCTAAAATGGCTCCTACTAGAACTCGTCTGCACGCCACCCTGGACGTGGCACTCCGCGACTTTCTCCATGATAACTGGAATATATTCGTTGGCACCCGAGGGAGTCCTGGACTAGGGGGTGTCCGGACAGCCGGACTATCATCGTCAGCCGGACTCCAAGACTATGAAGATACAAGATTGAAGACTTCGTCCCGTGTCCGGATGGGACTTTCCTTGGCGTGGAAGGCAAGCTTGGCGATACGGATATGTAGATCTCCTACCATTGTAACCGACTCTGTGTAACCCTAGCCCTCTCCGGTGTCTATATAAACCGGAGGGTTTTAGTCCGTAGGACGAACAACCATTACAACAATCATACCATAGGCTAGCTTCTAGGGTTTAGCCTCCTTGATCTCGTGGTAGATCCACTCTTGTAACACACATATTCAATATTAATCAAGAAGGACGTAGGGTTTTACCTCCATCAAGAGGGCCCGAACCTGGGTAAAAACATCGTGTCCCTCGTCTCCTGTTACCATCCGCCTAGACGCACAGTTCGGGACCCCCTACCCGAGATCCGCCGGTTTTGACACCGACATTGGTGCTTTCATTGAGAGTTCCTCTGTGTCGTCACTGATAGGCTTGATGGCTTCTTCAATCAACAACCACGCCGTCCAGGGTGAGACTTTTCTCCCCGGACAGATCTTCGTGTTCGGCGGCTTCGCACTGCGGGCCAATTCACTTGGCCATCTGGAGCAGATCGAAAGCTATGCCCCTGGCCATCAGGTCAGGTTTGGAAGCCTAAACTTCACGGCTGACATCCGCGGGGACTTGATCTTTGATGGAGTCGAGCCACAGCCGAGCGTGCCGCACTATCACGATGGGCATGATCTAGCTCTGCCGTTGGACAGTACCCTGGAGGCCGCACACAAGTCCGCTCTGACCCATAGTTCGGAGCCAACCGCACAGATCGAGGACAGGTGGCTGGACACCGCCTCGGGAGCTGCAACTTTCACGGCGATGGAGCCGAATACTGACCTTGTCCCTTATGAAACTCGTGACTCCGAGGCGCCGGACTCCTTGCCGGACTCCGAACCTCCTGCGCCCCTGCCAATCGAATCCGATTAGGCGCCGATCATGGAGTTCACCGCCGCGGACATCTTTCAGCACTCACCCTTTGGCGACATCCTAAATTCGCTAAAACATCTCTCGTTATCAGGAGAACCCTGGCCGGACTGCGGTCAGGATGGCTGGGATGCGGACGACGAAGAAATTCAAAACCCACCCACCACCCACTTTGTAGCCACTGTCGACGATCTAACCGACATGCTAGACTACGACTCCGAAGACATCGACGGTATGGACGACGATGCCGGAGACGATCAAGAACCAGCGCCTACAGGGCACTGGAAGACCACCTCGTCATACGACATATACATGGTGGACACCCCAAAGGATGGGGACGGCGAAGAAGCAGCGGAGGCGGATTCTTCTAAGAAACAGCCCAAGCGCCGACGTCAGCGGCGCCGCTCTAAATCCCGCCACAGTAAGAATGGAGAGTCCGACACCGGAGATAACAACACCCCAGAGAGTGCCGAAGACAACCCCCTCCAGCAAGATTCAGCACAGGAGGACGGAGTAGCCAGCCCTCAGGAGAGAGCGGCAGACGAGGAGGACGAAAATTACATGCCTCCCTCCGAAGACGAGGCAAGCCTCAATGACGACGAATTCGTCGTGCCCGAGGATCCCGTCGAACAAGAGCGTTTTAAACGCAGGCTAATGGCCACGGCGAACAGCCTAAAGAAAAAGCAGCAACAGCTTCAAGCTGATCAAGACCTGCTGGCCGACAGATGGACCGAGGTCCTCGCGGCCGAAGAGTATGAACTCGAACGCCCCTCCAAAAGCTACCCAAAACGCAAGTTGCTCCCCCGACTAGAGGAGGAAGCGTACAAACCTTCATCACCAGCGCACAATACGGCAGACCGACCACCCCGTGGTCGCGACAGAGAGGCATCTAGGCCCTCCATCAGAACCGTACCCCGGCACCGCTCGAAAAGTACGAAGCCACGGGGGAATGCGCCGGACTTGCGGGATATATTGGAGGACAAGGCAAGACAATCCAGATCTATCTACGGATCACGTGGGCGCCCCACGACCCACGACGACTACCGTCGCGCCGGATACAGCAACTCCGGCCGGGCCGAACACAGCAGACAACGCTCTCTTGAGCTACGTCGTGATATTGCTCAATATAGAGGCGCCGCACACCCACTATGCTTCACAGACGAAGTAATGGATCATCAAATCCCTGAAGGGTTTAAACCCGTGAACATTGAATCTTATGATGGCACAACAGACCCCGCGGTTTGGATCGAAGATTATCTCCTTCACATCCATATGGCCCGCGGCGACGATCTCCACGCCATCAAGTACCTCCCACTCAAGCTTAAAGGACCAGCTCGGCATTGGCTTAACAGCTTGCCAGCAGAGTCAATTGGGTGTTGGGAGGACCTGGAAGCCGCATTCCTCGACAACTTCCAAGGCACATATGTGCGACCACCAGACGCCGATGACCTAAGCCACATAATTCAGCAGCCAGATGAATCGGCCAGACAATTCTGGACACGGTTCTTAACAAAGAAAAATCAAATCATCGACTGTCCGGATGCAGAGGCCCTTACAGCCTTCAAACATAACATCCGCGACGAGTGGCTAGCCCGGCACCTAGGACAGGAAAAGCCGAAATCCATGGCATCCCTAACATCACTCATGACCCGCTTCTGTGCGGGAGAGGACAGCTGGCTAGCTCGCAGCAACAACCTCAGCAAAAATGCTGGCAGTCCGGATACTAAGGACCACAATGGCAGGTCGCGTCGAAACAAAAATAAACGCCGCATTAACGGCGATAACAATGAAGATACGGCAGTCAACGCCGGATTCAGAGGCTCTAAACCCGGTCAGCGGAAGAAGCCATTCAAAAGAACCACTCCGGGTCCGTCCAATTTGGACCGAATACTCGACCGCTCTTGCCAGATACATGGCACCCCCGAAAAGCCAGCTAACCACACCAACAGAGATTGTTGGGTATTCAAGCAGGCAGGCAAGTTAATTGCCGAAAACAATGACAAGGGGCTGCATAGCGACGACGAGGAGGAGACCCGGCCGCCGAACAATAGAGGACAGAAGGGTTTCCCCCCACAAGTGCGGACGGTAAATATGATATACGCAACCCACATACCCAAGAGGGAGCGGAAGCGTGCACTTCGGGACATATATGCGATGGAGCCAGTCGCCCCGAAGTTCAATCCATGGTCCTCTTGCCCGATCACTTTTGATCGAAGGGACCACCCCACCAGTATCCGCCATGGCGGATTCGCCGCATTGGTTTTAGACCCAATCGTCGATGGATTTCACCTCACTAGAGTCCTCATGGACGGCGGCAGCAGCCTGAACCTGCTTTATCAGGATACAGTGCGCAAGATGGGCATAGACCCCTCAAGGATTAAACCTACAAAGACGACCTTCAAAGGCGTCATACCAGGTGTCGAGGCCAATTGTACGGGCTCGGTCACACTGGAAGTGGTCTTCGGATCCCCGGATAATTTCCGAAGCGAGGAGTTAATCTTCGACATAGTCCCGTTCCGCAGCGGCTATCACGCCCTGCTCGGACGAACCGCGTTTGCAAAGTTCAACGCGGTGCCGCATTATGCATACCTCAAGCTCAAGATGCCAGGCCCTCGTGGACTCATCACGGTCAACGAAAACACTAAACGCTCCCTGCGAACAGAGGAACACATAGCGGCTCTCGCGGCAGAAGTTCAGAACAGCCTCTTAAGGCAACTTTCGAGTCCGGCCGTTAAAAGACCGGACGGGATTAAACACGCCCAGAGTAACATACACCAAGACCACCTGGCGCGTTCCGAGCACGCGTAGCAATGCGGCCCCAACCCCAGCCCTTACATGGTTGTAAGACAAGCCCCCCGCGTACATCATTACGCTCTGGAGATACCTTGGGCATAGGGGGGGACACGACCACGACAGGCCCAGAGTGCGGCTCAACCACGCCAGGGGCTCCTAAGTGTGTCGACCTTTTTCTTTCCTTTTTTATTATTATTCTTATTTTATCCACATGACTCCATTTACAAGAGGCCCTGTCCGGTAGTAGATCTGCCGAACCCACGATGCAACAGCCAGGGAGGAACCAGGGCTACGACGAACACTCAGGTAGTCTCCATTACGAGCATTAAATCTGTTTATTACACCATTCCGCAGCCTATCCCTGGAGGGGGACATGTCTAATAGTCCAAACCCTTGCTTACCACACTATTTGTATCGTTCTGCACTCACAGCAGAACTCCTCGAATAAACAATGCATCATTTTTTGCTTATAGTTGCATTCCCTTTATTTATATATGTATGTTCGCTTATGACATCTTGCATCCGTACAATTCAGTACGGCAGAATACAGCAGGGGCTTATGTTCCCCGCATTATGGTGTGAAGTCCGAACACTTTCACAAGTGCGGCACCCCGAAGTTATAGCACTATATGCATCAGCTCCGAATCATGTCTTGGGTCAATAGTTGGGTTTGCCCGGCTCCCATGTTTTGGTACCTTACGTTCCGTTCCGTCGGCTAAGGTAGCACTGGGAGAACCACTGCGATTGCGCCCCAGTTGAGCTGGGTTAACGCCTCAGTGGAGAAAGCTAAAACTGACCGTCATGATAAGGCGAGAGCTGGTCGCTGTTCGAGAGGTCTTTTCGAGTCCTTAAAGACTTACGCCGCTTAGAGCGAGGAACCGGCTATGTCCGGCCAAGGCGTGGATAGCGCCCCGAATTCGGTCTTCCGAACACTAGGGGCTTCGCCGAAATTTAAAATTATAGAATTCTATGGCTAAGTGAGAGTGTTCAAGCATTATAAGTCCGGTTGCCTTGTTCGTTGTGTTGAGCGCCTCCCTAGATGGACCCAAAAATTGGAACAAGAGCGCTCAAGTTTATCCCGAACACCCCAGCACTCGTGGCATGGGGGCTGAAGCCGACGACTTGCCATCTCTCATATTTGATAAACGGCCGCACAGAAGGTAATATTTTAAATCAAACAAGCGTTGCTTAGCGCATATGAACAAAGTTTTCAGCACACAGGATAACACATTGCGAGTCTACTCAAGAATTACATCTCTGGGGCACTCATCCGCAATCTTGCGGGCACCCTTCAAGACAGTCTTATAGTACATTTTGGGCGTACGATACTCCTTGCCCGTCGGCGGCGCGTCCGTCAGAAGCCTCTCAGCATCCAGCCTGCCCTAGTGCACCTTTGCGCGGGCAAGGGCCCGACGGGCACCTTCAATACAGGCGGAGCGTTTGATGACCTCCACCCAAGGGCACGCATCCACCAGCCGCCGCATGAGGCCAAAGTAGCTCCCAGGCATGGCCCCTCCAGGCCACAGCCGGACTATAAGGCCCTTCATGGCCTGCTCGGCTACCTTGTGGAGCTCGATCAGCTGCTTTAGCTGGTCGCTAGGGGGCACCGGATGTCCGGCCTCAGCATACTGAGACCAGAAGACCTTCTCCGTTGAGCTCCCCTCCTCGGCCCGGTAGAATGCAGCGGCATCAGACACACTGCGAGGCAGATCTGCAAACGCCCCTGGAGAGCTCCGAATTTGGGTAAGTAACAGGTAATTTACATTCACATGCTTGCTTTGCATGAAAAATGCCTTACCCGCCGCTATCTTCTTCATCGTCTCAATCTCCTGGAGGGACTTATGGGCCTCGGCCTTGGCGGCTTTGGCACTTTCAAGAGCCGAGGCAAGCTCGGACTCTCGAGTCTTTGAGTCGCGCTCCAAACTCTCATGCTTTTCCATGAGAGCTTGGAGCTCTTGCCGCACCTCCGCCACCCGCGCCTCCTGCTTCTCTCGCTCAGCCCGTTCTGTGGCCGCATTGCATTCGGCCGCGGACACGGCCTCCTTCCGGGTTGCCACCTCGTTCGTGGCCCCTGCAGTACCCACGTTATCCTTGTTATTTCTATTGCAACCAAAATCCTTTTCTGTAAGGTACAAATTTCAAAGTGGTGTTACTCACCTTCTTTGTCCTCGAGCTGCTTCTTGGCAAGGCCGAGCTCTCGCTCGGACTGCTCGAGGTCCTGCTTCAAAGCACCGACCTCCGCAGTCAGTGCGGCAGAGGTCAGCAGTGCAGCCTGCAAACCCATATTGACATAATTTTTAGCACTCCTGCGTATATCTTTTTTAGATCCTCAGTCCGGTTTTTCTTTCCGAACACCGAACCGAGCATCAGGGGCTACTGTCTATGCGGTATCACATTACATATTTTAAACTTCTTACCTCAAAGCCTGTTAGAAGGCTGCTGCAAGCTTCGGTCAGCCTGCTCTTGGCGAGCTGAACCTTCTGAATCACCGCACTCATAATAGTGCGGTGTTCTTCCTCGATGGAAGCGCCGTTGAGCGCCTCCAACAAGTTGTCTGGCGCCTCCGGTTGGACGGAGGCCGCCGGTGTCACGGTCTTGCCCTTCTTGCGAAGGGGCCGCCTGCCGGACTCCGGAACCACTGCGGGTTCCGGCACGGAGTCCGGCACGAAGTCCGGGAGGTTGCCTTGTGGCACCTCCGGAGCCTCCCCCTCTTGGCGGGTCCCCTCCTGGGATCCCACCTCGGCGTCCTCAGCATCGCGAGGGGTGGAGGCAGTCGGAATGGAATCTACATCCGACGGGGCCAAGGACCCGCTGGATGAAGCGGGAAGGTCCTCCTCGGCCGGGCTACAGATAGTATGCGGCATTAGAAGGACACTACGTGGCATAAAAAAGAAATTACAGATCACTCCGGAATCCGGATACTTACGATCTTGCCAGGGGCTTGGCCCTTGAGGGCCACCCCTCGTCGCCGTCGTTGGCGTTGGCGGGGCTGTCCGGAGGAAGGGCCCTTCCTCTCTTGGACCCTTCGGCTTCCCCCATTGGGGAAGCCTTCCTCTTCCTCTCTCCCCCCTCCAGGGGAGAGTCCTCTTTCTCCTCCTCGCCTTCGGGGGAGGAGTCCGCCTCGGAGTCATCGGACACCTGAAAATGGGAACTCTTTCAAGTACCCGTGGCCTCCTTCTTGGCCTTCTTCTCCGGCACCACATGCGGTGCCGGAACCAGTAGCCCCGCTAGACGGGCGTCTACTGGGTTTTTTGGCATGGGAGCCGGACAGATAATCTGCTCGGCCTTCTTCATCCAGTCCTGTCAAAGGAAAGGGGAGATTAAATCTCGCGTAAGGTCGAACTATTAAAAACAAGTGTCCCGTAAAGGGGTAGAATCACTTACCTCGTCAGCTGGACGCTGCGAGCGAAATCCGCGATCTTCAGTGGCGGATGCGGGAGCTTCGGCGCCCTTGAAGAGCACCTTCCAGGCATCTTCGTACCTAGTGTCGAAGAGCCTGTTCAAGGTTTGGTGCTGTGCCGGATTGAACTCCCACAATTTAAATGCCCGTTCTTGGCACGGGAGAATCCGGCGGATGAGCATGACTTGGACCACGTTGACAAGCTTGAGCTTCTTGTTCACCAGCTTCTGGATACAGGCTTGGAGTCCGATCAGCTCCTCCGAATCGCCCCAAGTCAGGCCACTCTCTTTCCAAGAGGTGAGCCGCGTGGGGATTCCAGATCTAAATTCGGGGGCCGCTACCCATTTAGGGTCACGCGGCTCGGTGATGTAGAACCACCCCGATTGCCATCCCTTGATGGTTTCCACGAAGGCGCCCTCGAGCCAGACGATGTTGGGTATCTTACCCACCATGGCGCCTCCACACTCTGCCTGATTCCCCTTTACTACCTTCGGCTTGACATTGAAGGTCTTGAGCCACAAGCCGAAGTGGGGCTGGATGCAGAGAAAGGCCTCGCACACGACGATAAATGCCGAGATGTTGAGGATGAAGTTCGGCGCCAGATCATGGAAATCCAGGCCGTAGTAGAACATGAGCCCCCGGACAAAGGGATGAAGTGGAAAGCCCAGTCCGCGGAGGAAATGGGGAAGGAAGACCACCCTCTCATGGGGCCTGGGGGTGGGGATGAGCCGCCCCTTCTTGGGGAGACGGTGCGCGATGTCGCTGGACAGGTATCCGGCGCCGCGCAGCCTTTCGATGTGCCCCTCCGTGACGGAGGAGGCCATCCACTTGCCTCCCGCTCCGGACATGACTGGAGAAGGTTGAGACGAGATGTGCGAACTTGGGCGCTGGAGCTCGAGTGCGCGAAGACGGATAAGCAAAGGAGGAAGAAGGCGTAGGTAAAAAGGTGGATTCTTATCCCCTTATATATGGGCGGACGAAGACTATGCGTCCCCACCGGCCTGGTAAAACTTGCTTATCCCCCAAGCGCCACCATCAATGGCGCGGTTGGGTTACCCACGTCCGTATTGATGGGAATCCCGGAATAAGGGGAACATGATCTCTGCTTCGACAAGACGTGCCAAGGAAACCGCTTCGCTAAACGCGCTGAGGTGGTATTGTCACGCCCAATATGCGATCCTATCCAAAAGGAACTCGAAGGTCCCACCAAGGATAGGCCCGCATATTGAAACGCTTTTGCAAGGTGGATATCATTACATCAACATT
This sequence comes from Triticum aestivum, assembly GCF_018294505.1. Lineage (NCBI taxonomy): Eukaryota > Viridiplantae > Streptophyta > Magnoliopsida > Poales > Poaceae > Triticum > Triticum aestivum. The sequence continues at coordinate 657,845,417 of NC_057807.1, forward strand.
ACATAATAGATGGGGATACATACAAGAGGCATACAATGCCACACGAATACAACATCACAATACATCAGAGCATCATCCGACTACAGATGAATCACAAACAGAAACTCAAACGGCATCCACCCTGCTAGCCCAGGCTGCCGACCTGGAACCTATCCCCTGATCGAAGAAGAAGCAGAAGAAGAACTCAACGCAAGCAAACATTGCTCTCGCGTCATGATCATCGCATAAACCTGTACCTGCAACTGTTGTTGTAGTAATCTGTGAGCCATGAGGACTCAGCAATCCCATTACCATGGGTATCGAGACTAGCAAAGCTTAATAGGAAAGGAAGGGGTAAAGTGGTGAGGTTGCAGCAGCGACTAAGCATGATATGGTGGCTAACATACGCAAATAAGAGCGAGAAGAGAACAAGCGGAACGGTCGTCAACTAGCAATGATCAAGAAGTGATCCTGAACTCCTACTTACGTCAAACATAACCCAGAAACCGTGTTCACTTCCCGGACTCCACCGAGAAGAGACCATCACGGCTACACACGCGGTTGATGCGTTTTATTTTGGATCTGGTGTCAAGTTATCTACAACCGGACATTAACAAATTCCCATCTGCCTATAACCGCAGGCACGACTTTCTAAAGATTATACCCTGCAGGGGTGTCCCAACTTAGCCCATGACAAGCTCTCACGATCAACGAAGGAATAGACCTTCTCCCAGGAAGACCCGATCAGACTCGGAATCCCGGTTTACAAGACATTTCGACAATGGTAAAACAAGACCAGCAAGACCGCCCGATGCGCCGACATCCCGATAGGAGCTGCACATATCTCGTTCTCAGGGCAACACCGGATAAGCGAAGCGTACAGGAACCGAAGAACCAAGTTGCCAAGGAATGGTCCCGCACGGTGCTCTAGTTTGGACCAACACTTAGACAAGCATTGGCCCGGGAGGGCTGTAATAAAGATGACCCTCGGGATGCGCGACTCCCAAGGGAAAAAAGGGCTAGGTGAGGCAAATGGTAAAACCAAGGTTGGGCCTTGCTGGAGGAGTTTTATTCAAAGTGAACTGTCGAGGGGGTCCCATAAATCACCCGACCGCGTAAGGAACGCAAAATCCGAGAACATAACACCGGTATGACGGAAACTAGGGCGGCAAGAGTAGAACAAAACACTAGGCAAAAGGCCGAGTCTTCCACTCTTTACCAAGTATATAGATGCATTAATAATATAAGAGATATTGTGATATCCCAATCAAAATCCTGTCCACCATGGAGAAATCTTCAACTTCACCTGCAACTAGCAACGCTATAAGAGGGGCTGAGCAAAGCGGTAACATAGCCAAGCAACGGTTTGCATAGGAAAGGTGTCAAAGGTTAGAGGTTCATGGCAATTTGGGATGGCTTGATGAGCAAAAGATAGGTAAGCAGCATAGCGATAGAATGAAGCAACTAGCATAGCAATGATAGTAGTGAGATCCAGGGTAGCGGTCATCTTGCCTGAAATCCCGCAAGGAAGAAGAACGAGTCCATGAAGAAGATGAACGGATGAAGCCGAACCAAGCGTAGACGAACGAATCCTCACGATCGCAACGAAACAGGAACTATCGAAAAGAAGCACACAACAAGGTAAACACACCACACATGAACAAGGCATGATGCACAACAAGCATGATGCATGACAAAGCTACATGAAGCTACTCCTGGCAAGAGATGATGCAAACAAGAGCAACACATCAAGGCAAGTTTAAATGAGGCCGGAAACAACATATAACAATTCCGGTAAGTCCTCATATGCAAATTTCGAAATTGGTCCAGATCTGAAGAAACCTTATGTTCAAGTTGTTAAACAGCAAATTAAGATGCACAAAGATGATCTACACGAAATTCCAGTCAAGCTACATATAAAGTTCATTTAGTTCGGAGTTACGGCCTAGAAGATATGAGCAAAACAAGTTAAACATGGCATTGATGCAAAATGCACCCAAACATCAAGCAAACACCTCAAAACATGGATGCAACAGGATAATATGAAACTACATGCAAAACTAAGCAAATTTCATATAGAGCACACTCAAAACGGAGCAACGGTTAACACACACATGAAACAAGTTTAAAAGACAAACTGTCCAAAACCGCGACTAGGCATATTGCAAGCATCAAAACTATATGCTACAGCACCCTAACATCATAACAAAAGGCATGGGCATGATGTACAGGTAAAGCACAACAAAATATGAACACTGAGCTATCTCCAGAAATCACTAGAACATGCTCAAATACACATGGTAAGATTGCAAGTTATAACAATTTCAGACTTTGCAGAAAATAACATCATGATGCAATGTTTAAAGCTATCAGACAACATGTTACAGGAACTTATCATGACAAACAAAGGCATGACATGAATCTACTCAAAGCATAGATCAAAAGTCCCTTACTAACCATAAGCCAAAAATGATCAGAAAATATGATGGCACCCACGTAAACATAGCAAGTTATTAAACAGATTCATACATGGCAGGAACATAATTATGAAGGCATGTAGATGAGCTTGTGCAACTCACTACAGAGCAATACATGGCATGGCAAGGCACCCAACACTAAGAAGGCATGTTTGTGAAGCTAATCATGACAATAGCAAGGTCATAGGATGCATGGATCACTAGCAAAACACATGTGAACAACTGAACTTAATGTAAACAGGCTGACAGCAACATTATCAAGCAACTTTGGAGCAAGAAATGAACAAGCTACAGCAAGCTATAAATGCAACCAGGGGCATGGATGGATAGAGGATGACATGTAGATCAAAACATGTTTATAGAACATCTCCAGATTATGCATAGAATGATTAGTAGCAACATGTTTATCTAGCATCACGAAATAACAAATTCAGCCTAGCAAAACAGCAACAGCGGGAACACTACTTAACAAGCTCGATACACTCACCACAAGTCATTTCATGACAAGATAAGCATAGCATCATCAAGAAGACATGTTTGTGTAACAAATCAAGTCAAGAACAAGTCCATAGCATGCACGGATCAACTATAACAAGCTTGGCCAAATTGAATAACATGTAAACAATCTGCCAGGAAACATTTTGAAGCAAAAGTAGAGCACGAAATTGACATACTAGACTACTCCATAATTGCAACAAATGGCATGAATGGATAGACAATAACCACATGTTCAAAACACCCTTACTGAAGTATCTCTAAATATGCATGGATCACTCTGTAGCATCATGTTTACATGGCATCAAAATTACAGCAGAACAGGGACTAAAATCAGCAACATCACGATGCCTAGTTTGCATGCTTGTGCTAGTCACCACATTGATCACAAAAATACATGGCATACACCCCTGTAAATAAGACATAGCATAGTTCAAAACACATGAAGACATCAACCTCATAGGATGCACACATCAATCATGGCAAAAATGACAAAAGAGCTCGTTCTAACAGTTTCAGCAGATTAACATCATGAAGCACTCTTACGACGATGATTCAGGCACCAAGATGACCTAAAATGAATATGATGCAATGGAATAAAATGATGTACTCGTCGAGGCGAACAATTTGACATATTACACGCACGAAACGGAGCTATGGATGCAGAGATACGATGGCATAAACATGGCATGAAAATTACACAAAACTGGGACTTGGTCAATTCGGGGAAGGGGAAAAAGTCAACCTCGGCGGGGACTTCACCGGAATCTCGCCGGAGCGGAGGGGGATGGCCGGAGACGGGCGTATCCGGGCCGGATCTCGCCGGATCCGGCCGGATCCCGGCGAGGGGAGGCGGAGGAGGCGACGGGGCGGCGCGGCCGGCGGGAGGCGCGGGCGATGCTCCGGCGAGCTCGCGGCCGGAGCTGCGGCGGCGGCGGGTGAGGTCGGCGCGGGCGGCCGGGGCGGCACGCAGCGGCAGACGGGGTCGCGGAGGAGCGCGGGACCGGCCGGGCGGACGGGCGGCGAGGCCGCGGCCGGGCGGGACCGGCGGTGGCTCCGAGCGCCGGCGGCGGGGACCTGCGGGCGGCGGCGAAGCCCGGCGGACGGCGGCGCGGAGATCCGCGGCGGCGCGCGGGCGAGCCGCGGGGCGATGGAGGCGGAGGCGGACGGGCTTCGGGGGCCCCGCGCGGGCCTGGCGGGCCGGCGGCGGCGCGCGGGCGCCGGGGCCACGTGGCAGCGCGCCATTGGCTGCGGCGGGCGGCGCGGGGACACGCGGCGGCCTCTGATTGGGCGCGGGGCGGTTGGACATGTCCGGTGGCTGGACGGACATGTCCGGCTGCGGGAGGAGGACGAAAGCTAGGGTTTCGGGGGTATCATCCGTGAATTTCGGGGGAGGGGCTAGTTTTATAGGTAGGGGGAGCTAGGAGAGTCCAAATGAGGAGCGGTTTTCGGCCACGCGATCGTGATCGAATGACTGAGAGCATGGAGGGGAGTTAGGTGGGTTTTGGGCCACTTTGGAAGGGGTGTTGGGCTGCAAAGAGAGAGGGGCTTTACGGTTACCCGGTTAACCGTTGGGGTACCAAACGACCTCCAAATGGCACGAAACTTGACAGGCGGTCTACCGGTGCTATACCAAGGCCACTTGGCAAGCCTCGGGCCATTCCAAGAAAGTTTAATACCCGCACACGAAGAGAGGCAAGAAGGAGACGCCGGAGGGCATAGGAGCGCCGGATCGCAAAACGGACAACGGGGAAAAGGCTCGGATGCATGAGACGAACACGTATGCAAAATGAAATGCACATGATGACATGACAATATGCAACACACAAGCAAATGACATGGCAACAAAGACGAATAACTAGCAGACACCTGGCGCATCAAATCCGGGGCATTACAGGTATAATAAAAAACGATTCAAGTAAAGGCTTGGTAGTGGTGTGACGTCATGCCACAAAATACGTCAGCAGATTGAACTTGTGTACATATTATTCTCTCTACGGTGGAATGTGGAATTTATTTTGCAGAGCCGGACACTATCCTGGTGTTCACAATCTTCTATGGATTATTCGGAGGAGGAACCCGCCTTGCAATGCCGAACAATATGCGCGCCGGACTCATCGTCATTGAAGCCTGGTTCAGGGGCTACTGAGGGAGTCCTGGACTAGGGGGTGTCCGGACAGCCGGACTATCATCGTCAGCCGGACTCCAAGACTATGAAGATACAAGATTGAAGACTTCGTCCCGTGTCCGGATGGGACTTTCCTTGGCGTGAAAGGCAAGCTTGGCGATACGGATATGTAGATCTCCTACCATTGTAACCGACTCTGTGTAACCCTAGCCCTCTTCGATGTCTATATAAACCGGAGGGTTTTAGTCCGTAGGACGAACAACCATTACAATAATCATACCATAGGCTAGCTTCTAGGGTTTAGCCTCCTTGATCTCGTGGTAGATCCACTCTTGTAACACACATCTTCAATATTAATCAAGCAGGACGTAGGGTTTTACCTCCATCAAGAGGGCCCGAACCTGGGTAAAAGCATCGTGTCCCTCGTCTCCTGTTACCATCCGCCTAGACGCACAGTTCGGGACCCCCTACCCGAGATCCGCCGGTTTTGACACCGACAGCACCCTTTCGACATGCCAGGCATCCCAAGGGATCTTGCAGAGCAAAGCCTGAACATAATGGCTAGATTCAAATAAGTCATGGTGGCGTTGCGTAGGTTCTCTGAGCCAAAGAGGCAAGCGATGGGAAAAGAACTAACCAAACCGCTTAAGGCCGAATTCATCCGAGAAGTTAAAACACCCGGACTGGTTGACAAACCCAGTTATGGTGCCCTAGAAGGACAAATCCTGGAGCTTATGTGTTGATTTTAAAGACATCAACAAAGCCTGCCGAAAGTATCCCTTCCCACTACCACAAATCGATCAAATAATATGCCACGACTGGACATGACCTCTTATGCTTTCTGGATGCATACTCATCTATCATCTGCTAAATACTATGAAGGAATCTAACCAAGAGGCAACTACATTCATCACCCCCTATGGTGCATTCTGCTTCAATACCATGCCCTTTGGGCTCAAAAACGCTGATGCCACTTACCAACAGACGATACAAACATGTCTACACACACAGATCAGCCCAACAGTCAAGGCTTATGTAGATGATGTGGTTATCAAAACCAAGCATGCCAGCACCCTAATATATGATCTGCACGAAACGTCCAAGAACTCCGCGCATACAACGTCAAGCTAAATTCGGAAAATGTGTCTAAGGTGTCTCCTCCGGAAAGCTACTCGGTTTCACCGTCTCACACATAGGTATCGAGGCAAAGCCTGATAAATCAAGGCACTCACACGACTTCAAGCACCTACTGAGCTTAAGGATATCCAGTGATTGGCAAGGTGCATCACCTACCTGAGTCGACTCATCTCAGCCTTGAGGGAAAACACTCTCCCTTTTTACCGGCTGCTTAAACAGAATGGGGGCTTTAAGTGTACACCCGAGGCCGGCATGGGTCTGAACAAATTAAAATGTTGTTGGCCACCAATCTTGTCCTGGCCGCTCCTTACCCCGGTGAGCTAATGTTGTTGTACATCTCGACAACCAAGAAGGTGGTAAGTGTCATCCTGGTCGTTGAGCACGGCATGGAAGGGCATAAGCTAAAGGTGCAAAGGACGGTCTACTTCAATCTTTTTTACAAGTTCTTTATTTTTCTTGTGGTATCAAACACTATTTGATACCCTATGGATTCAAGTGGACATGTCACTTCAATCCTATTTTTTCCGTTGCTGCGGTTTTGAATTCCCTAATCAAAGAGGCCCTAGTTGGGGAGAACAGATACGGTCCAAAGTACATCACGCGTGCATATTTTTCTTATAATATATACAATAGCTACACTGGCATAGCAGAATTGAAACTGCCTGTCAACCTTACAAATTACAACTCAACTCAGCTGAAAGCACATGAGGATACAACAGTCACACAACAGGATGTAGCCCGTACAATCAACAAAACCTAACATCTTACTACCAGATGATGAGCCATCTCCTTCGATCCGCCGCTGCAGAGGTAGTCATCCCCTTGCGGCATCCAACTACAAACTACCAAGCTTTAATGCTAACATCAAGACGAGGAGTCGATGAGCTTTCGACAAAAGGGAGTCAATGAAAAGGGATATTGATTGTTTCTTCCTTCTCCTTATCCATCATGTATGACCGCACCTCAATATCCTTTATCTGACGTTGCCATTTTTCTTCTTGCAAGGCTCTTACTTTCCTTTGAACCACATACATCACGACGCCAGTGATACCGAAAAACAAAATATCAGATCTTTCCCTACAAATCACCAGAGTCCATCGATTAGAATTACGAATGCAGTGATAATGTTAGTGCCAAGGTGTGGCCTATCCTAGATAGTTGTCTATCTGTGCCAGAATGGTATTTAACCACGAAGTGATTAATATGCTTCCACCTTTATCACACCCTACCCAACAAGAATCCACAAAAACCTCATTTGTACATGCAAAACCATCTACTCCCTCGGTACCAAAATACTTGTAGTTGGGGGAACTTGCACTAGTTTTCCCTAGCTACAATTATTTCGGTACAGAGGTATTAATAACTACAGAAATTGAAGAAAATGGGCTTGGACTAGTACTTAAAACTCTAGCCACGATTCTGGCAGTTGTCCCCAGCTCGGATAACAAAAACTATCTCATCTTTTTTTTTTTAGAAAAGAAGGATGGTGTATGTACGTACCAGCTCAAGGCTTGATTCCAGAATCCCTGTCCACCATTGCCATACGAGCACATCATCCTCTGGAAAAAAGAAGAGTTGAACAAAAATGTAAATTTGTTTTACTCAAGCAAGCGGAAAATTATAATATGTTTAGGAGACGCATAAATTTGGCATACACAGCATAACTTGTAAGCATAGAAACAGGTGCTATTATCTTCAATCTTTAGAGAATGATAAAAAAACTGGCAAGGGCCGAGAAACTAACTAACGAATAATAAAGGCCCGCAACCGTGTGATGGCCAGCAGAAAAGAAAATACTAGAGTTTCCAGAAATCAATTAATCAAAATAGCCTCCTAAAGGGGAGTGGAGAAAATTACAAAAACCAGAACAAAATAAAACCGATTACCGCACACTTACAGAGGTACTCCCTCCATCCAAAAATACTTGTCATCAAAATGAATAAAAATAGATGTATCTAAAACTAAAATACGTCTAGATGCATCTCCTTTTATCCATTTTGATGACAAGTATTTCTGGACGGACGGAGTACTAGATTTCTTTTGATCCCAGACATGAGTGCTTAAGATTGAGGTTTACCACAGAACAATGATGTCCCCAACCAGGCTATCATCATACTCCATGCTACTCAGTCAGCCCCCCTAACTACAACCTTACTCCTGATCTCAAACTTATAACAATCTAAAGGCTCATTCTTGTGCAGAAAATTATAGTGTTTTTTTTGCCCTACTCCACTTTAACATTTCAATTTGCAGATACAACAACAGAAACATAACATCTAATAAGCACTAAAAAAATAGTACGCCATAGCGGCGCTAATAGCATATACTATAGCTTGTAAAAAATTGTCTCGCTAAATTGATCAGTGTTCAATGTCTAGCTCGCTAATAGCATATTTTAGGGGCGACGCTATTTTGTATAACACGCTAGTTTTTTTTCTTGGAAGGGCTCTGGATTGCCCTTATTATATGCTTCGACGACCCCAGAAAGAACAGGATTTCAACACAAAGACACATATCAGACTCCTTAAACTTACGAAAATAATCTACATAGAGAAGTCGAGGCACCTACCCTGAGTCCAGAGCTGCCGCCTCCTCCGTTGCCGAAGAGACTATAAGTCAGCGCCGGCCACCGGAGCGCACTGGTTGCGTGGCTGCATCCAGGGCTGCCGCGGGCGACGCTGCTGAAGAAACGAGCGGCCGGCGCCGTCCGCCGGAGCGCACTGGTTGCGCTGCTGCATCCAGGGCTGCCACGGGCGACACTGCTAAAGAAACGAGCGGCCGGCGCCGTCCGCCGGAGCGCACTGGTTGCGCCGCTGCATCCAGGGCTGCCACGGGCGACACTGCTAAAGAAACGAGCGGCCGGCGCCGCCCGCCGGAGGGCAGTTCCAATGGCAGATCGGAGCATCGTCATGGCGCCGGTTGTCTCGCTCTGGACGGCGGATGCGACGGTGACAAACAGCCGAGTCGCGATGGCCTTCGTTCTCGCCGAGTTATTTTTTTCCCTCTTCGGAAGCAAAAAAAAGGGGGTGACGTGTGAGTCTCATATATTGGCCTGCTTATCGGTGGAGACGGATGTATGTGTCCGACTCGGGGAGATTTCGTGCTAGTGGGCCAGCCCAATAACATGTGCTTCTGTACTTTTTGGTTTTCCTTAGCTTATTGGGAGCCGCAAGCTTTGGATTCGTTCCAGAAGCTTCCGCTCGGCTACTTTCTTGTGTTCTTATATTTAAAAAATCAGGGATTTTTTGTTTGTTTTTACTTCAAATTTATTTTTAAGTATATGTTCACATTTTCAAATACACGCCCACCATTTTTTGTACATAGGCTGAACATTTTTAGGGGTACTTTAAAAATAGTTTTAAATACACGTTGAACATTTATTTGAATACATGTTTAACTTTTGTAAAATGCACAATGAAAATTTTCATGAACAACTTTTTGAATGGTGTGACATTTTAAAAAATATGCGAACACATTTTATATTGGATGAAAAGCTTCCTACAATGTCATAAACATATTTTTAAACGCGTGGATTTTTTTAAGTATTGATTAATTTTATGAACGGTGATATTTTTTTACGAAATACACGCACAAATTCTTACATTAATGCATGGTGAACTCCTTAAAAACAATAAGTAAAATAGTTTCCAAAATATATCCCGACTACACGCTCTGCCATCAAGAATAATTACATGAGCAAGTCGGCATCTTCTTCTTTTCTTCAAGTGATTCATTTTCGAAATATTCTAACAAAAAAATCTCTACTATATAAAAGCAACATTGCAATTCTTATAAACCCATCAAACTTAGTGTACGCAAAAAAAACTGCACTCTCCGATCTAATCCACTTTTTTTGAGGGATAAACCAAGCTTTATTGATCAAGTTCCAGATGATGTGGGATACAAACGGGGTCGTGAGGTTCGACAAACCAAGTGTATCGCCCCGGATCAAGAGAATGAGAAAACTTGGCTAACCTATCCGCATCACCATTAGATGCTCGACGTCGAGCGATACATGAAGGGGAACTCCAGAGTCTGTGGTCAACAAATTTGTTCATCCGGAAGTACCTTGAGCAATCTGGTGGGCTCGACGTCGAGTGATACATGAAGGGGAACTCCAGAGTCTGTGGTCAACAAATTTGTTCATCCGGAAGTACCTTGAGGAGCTAGCGTATTGCAGCAGGATAGTGACACCCTCTCGAGCAGCTACAAGTGTGAGGACTAATACAACTAGGTGGGCAAAACCAACACCAGGTTTGGTGAAGTTGAATGTGGATGGAGCCCTGGTGGGCCCCCTTAGGTAATTCTCTTTGTCAGTATTTTTTATATATTCTAAAATAATTCTCCGTAAATTTTCAGCTCAATCCAAGAACTTTTATTTCTGCGCAAAAACAACACCATGGAAATTCTGCTGAAAACAAGGCCAGTCCAGGTTCGTTCCATTCAAATCATGCAAATTAAAGTCCAAAACAAAAGCAAAAGTAATTGGAAAGTAGATACGTTTGGGACATATCAAGGCTCGGCTGGGCCCCTTTGGCCTCTTCCTTGGTTTCCTTTGTGTGGTGTTCGGCATTGGCTACAACTCTGACAGGTAAGCCCTCTTTGCCCCCTCTCTACTATGTTCTCGGACCCAGTCTTTGAGCTATGGCCACTCTGTTTGTTGGCAATCGAGCCAAAGGTGGCAGCGATGTTTGTGTTGATTTGGTCATGTGGAGATGCCATGTTCATTCGCTAGTTTGGCTCGGGTGTTGATGAAATGCTATGCTTTAGGCTTCATGTATGTGCCATGGTTACACCCTGATTATTTTGGTACCATCTCTCTAATTGTTGTGGTCAGGCCGTAGTTGGAATATCAACGTTACAGTAGTTATGTGATCAATATAATGCTGCTATTTTTGATCATGTAGTTGTTCAAGCTGCATGAGTTGCATTTTAATGTAAATTTGGACGAATATTAAGCTGGTGAGTCCGCGAGTCTTGAATGCTCACAACTGTCACATTATTTTATTTAGACTAGTGATAAACTATCGGTTTCTGAACATTTGTGCAATCACAATCAAATGTAGTGCGTAGTGTTCATGTGTAGGTTTTTTTTACTGTTGTTAAATTGTAGGGATGGAGGAATAGGTAGAATGTAGTGCGTGCATAGGTACAACTTACAACTTCTGCAGAATTATTGTTGATGATAGATTTTGTTGGCCCTTAATTAATCTTGTTCTCTCTCCAGCCGGGGGCCTGACTTGATGGTGAGGATGGCAAAGAAATTTATCCTGGGGACATTCTCTGGACGGCATTCGGGCGATGGTCCATGTGAGGTTGGATGGTTTCCTTCATATATTTTTGTTTTGTGTAAATATGAGCTTGTCATACTGGATTGTTGCTGGATGCGATGTTGTTTTGGTTGCTGGATCAATTCCGGTGAGTGCTTGATGGGCTATTGTTTTGCTGGGTGCTAGTTTGTTTTTGCTCATTTTGTATCCAAGTGGCGGTGCTCTATGGTGACCATTTCAGATTCAAGATCTTCCTGAAGAAAGTACGGTGTGGTGAACCCTGAGGCCATCATGAAGGACGGGATGAGTCCCAGAAGCATGTGGTGCTGTCTTTTGTGTGCACAAGTAAATACGTGCGTGCAATGCTCGTTGATATCAGCCAGAAAATTAATTGCATGCTAATATTAGGTATGATATCAATTACGCATTAATTACGTGGATAGTCAATATTTGGTATGCCATTAATTAAACCTTAAATATGTTGAGGCTCGCCATGGGAGCAATATAGGTCATTGGATTGAAACTGTTTGATGGCTGGGATTTATTGGATTTGCCCCTTTGGGTCTTTTTATATTGGTATAGATGTTGTTGACTGCCTAATTGTTGAGTGTCGAACTTTGCTTGGTCATTGTCTTATTTGTCAAACTGAGATGGATGTCAATCAATTACTGCTTGGTTATTTGTCTCTTGACCCAAAAAATGCAATGTAGTGGAGCTCTTGAACGAGAGAAATGCCACCATGTTAAATGCAATGTGTTCTCTCCATGTGTGTCATCATGCAAGTTAAATGTCCTGGAACCCTATTTGAGAGAGGGGGTCTACCAAAATGGAGGTGTCTTAGTAGAGTGCCTAATACGAGAAGCTCTAAAAGATGAAACTCGATTAGCAGTTAGAGTTTGTCTCACACATTAGCAATTGTTCATAGCAGTTGCCATTTTGTCTCACATTGTAGAAATCGCTGTTTGCGGTTAGATATTGTCTCACAAAGTTGTAACTGCCACTTGTATAAATAGTCTCCATCAATGAGAATCACATCAGTTCAGTCATTTACTTTTCATTTTTGCAGCTCGTATGCCAAGGCGAAGAAAAGGTGGAGAATCATATGGGGAGCAGCTAACCAGTGAGATGGTGGAAGTCCAACATACTACTAACATTAGAGATTAAATAGTGATTAGATTGCTGGTGACATCGTTCCTCAATATTCACCATTGTTAACTTTGTTTACAATGTGTATATGTGTGCATAATTCACAAAAGTCTCATCTTGAGTATGAGTAGTTAGGGAATCAACACCTTATGTATTTTTGTTAGCTGACTAGATAATTGCAAGTGTGTTGAAGCGGGAGCATAAATATTCTGATATTGATAGTCTTATACTCTAGAAACACCTGCCAAGTTATTTGCTAGATTCATACACTCTAGAACATCCTAACAAGTTCCTTAGATACATGCAAATACATATTGCGGTAATATTAGTTTGCTTAAGTTTAGAGTAAAATTCATTGTAAAATGACAGTTTTCTAAAAGACAAAAACTAGAAAAGGGGCCAAATACCAAATATACCATCTCGTTTGGCAAACAAATTTGTATTTTTATGGTAAGAATAATAATTGCATGAAAAATATGTACATTAGTATATATAAGTCTGTTTATAATTTTAGTTTTGCTAATTATACCTGAAAGACAGTATTCAAAATATTAAAATTAAATGATTTAAGTCAACATGAATAATATATACTTTTCACGCCAAGATAAGTTAACATGAAGTACAAATGTTTAGTATAAATAAACAATTCGCAAAAGCAACTCATCACCAGATTTCGATGGGAGAAGGGTTTAGAGGGGAGAAGCGAAGAAAATGGAGGGGTTGACTGCAAAAATGGAGGGAGAAAACCTATATTGGTTGAGTGGGTTTCCCAAAAATAGAGGGTACTTCTATGGCAAATGATGGGCTGCCCAAAGTTTGTGTAAGATGGCTGGGTCTCTCAGAAGATTAAGAAAAAGGCACACAAAATTTTTATTTATCAAATCATCTTACTATTTAACCTACGACTATAATGCCTCGCATATTTGATTGTTCAGGCGCCAAACAAACTCTGATTTGGAAGAAATTTTAAATGTTACCTCGCTAGATTATAATAAGGCCACACGATTCATCCCAAGTCAATCGAAGACAGTATAAAATTTATTTACAAAATCTTCATTTATTAAATAAATGGAGGGTTTGCATTATGGGTGATTGTAAGTGCACCAAGTGCCTCCTTAGTAGTTTTGGAGTATTAATGTGTTTCTGAGTATACACAAGTGTTATACTCCCTGAAGATTTGGCTTAACCAATTTATTTAAAATCATTCGATCTGCATGAATTTCGTCCAATTTGTTGAAATCCATTTTAAAATATATGCGGTTATGGTTAGATGGCCGGCTCCCGCATCAATGTCCATAAACTGATTGCCATCGGTCCACGGACGGATGCGGTGTCTGGTTTGAGGGTCAGCGGAGATGCCCCAAGAGCCGTAACTCACTCTCCGCCATGTTGCGGTTTTGTATGGATGCAACGGTGAGGCCTTGAGCCGTTGTCGGACCACTACTCATGTCTATTCAAAGATGCTCTTTGCCGGGGCGGTGCATGATTGAGAGAAGTTCTGGTGGTTACCTTTTGGTGATTATCTTCAGAGGACACTAGAATGGATTCGTTGAGGTAAAATGGGTGGAGCAGCTCTTGGAATATCCATCGGTGAGTCGATGACTATAGCACTATTTCATATCTGGGTGAAAACATGTTGTTTGAGTTTGACTTTGACTCCTGCCACAACATTTTTAAATGAATTTAGAGTTGAAAGCCATGAATTTCAAGGATAAAGAAGTCAAGGTTTGATAGATAGGGTGTCTTATCTCATCAAAGAAGCTGACTTCCTTTGAAGCACCGCTCGGTCCATCAGTCAAAGGCACGCATAGTGTCCCGATCGTGCCTAGTACTCGAGGTCTGCTGCTGCATATTTAGCATGCGGATGCACCACGGCCCCTGAAGCCAAGATGAGTTCCGGAGCAAAGTAGAGCAGGGGGAAGCAATGCGCCAACTGCAACAAGACTGTATGTTGTTTCAAGTTAGAACGACGACGGCGCACGTCCAAGTCTGACTATGCGTGTGAGAGGGCCTAGACGCTGGTTAGATTAGTACACGAATAAATGCCATTCCTTGATTCTCACGGCTCTAAATTTGGCTTTCAAATGTCATCTCCAGTAGCTAGAGAACTGGATTTGGTCACACATTTTCCTGACCGCGTAGTATTTCACTACATTATTTCAGTAATTATCCTCAGCTTTGGCTTTGCTTAAATTGACGCACTGGCGAATCAATTCGTTCGAACTGGTCCTGACAGTATAATTAGTTCAGACACATTATTTTTTTTTCCGATGAGAGGGGCCACATGGCCCCCATTTTCATTAAGAAAATGGAGTCTTTTACAAGCAAGGAGCAGTACACTTTTTACATCCCTTGCACTAAATCACATCGGGATGCTACGAAACACAAGTAACCAAACCAGCACTAGCATACTTGTCTAGATAACATCGAGTCAGATCGGCGGAACAAAAACTACTGCAAAAATAGAGGTAGGTGACGATAGAACAAAAGCTAACTATAACCAGCATCAGAAATATCCGCTCTTTGGGCGATAGCCAGAAGCGATCCAAGTCTTTGAAACCAGCACCTCCAGCAACTGATTTCATCAGATTCTCCTCACATACGGCGCCCACCCATATCCTCTCCTGAAGACATCCCGAGTCACCTGGGCAATCCTTCTAGCGACTAGCTGTAGCGTGTTTTGTAGTCCTTTTTTCTGTAAAAATTTCCATGAATACAGAAGGGAGCAAACAGACATAATAATATCAGTAGGATCATTGGGCATTACACCTTGAAAGCATGATTTATTTCTTGTTTTCCAAATAGACCATAGCAAAGCAGCAACACCAAGCATAACAAGTTAACAACTACTCTATCTTTGCCAGTATAGTTAGGCAACTAATTCTGGCATAAATCAAGGAAAGACACGGGGGATCTTTGGTTACCCAAGGAGCACCCCACAATACTCCATAAGAACCTAGACAGGGAACAAGAAAAGAATAGGTGATCCACATTCTCTATACTGTCACAAAACTCACAATGCTTAGCACCTTTCCACCCTTTTTTACTTAAGTTATCTTTGGTTAGGATCCTATTCTTGATCACTAACCAGGAGAAGGCTTTAATTTTCAACGGCATCTTCATTCTCCATAGCAACTTATAAGGGAAAACAACTTGTCGAGCAACAAGATAATGGTACAGAGATTTAGCCGAAAAGTTCCCAGAAGAGATAAGAAGCCATTTAACTCTGTCAGGTTCCTCCGACAAAGTCACCTAACTACACATATCAAGTAATTTGTTCCACATCTCAAGGGTCTCCACATGCAAACGTCTTCTAAATCTGATGCAATCAAAATCCTGGCTAAACACCTTCGCGACCGTGACATGCCTACAAAAGGTCAAGTTGTAAAGACGTGGGAAAACCAAACATAGGGGTTTGTCTCTTAACCAAACATCCTCACAAAATCTAGTTTTGCGACCATCACCCACAACTCTCTGGTAGCATCTATAAAAAATATCTTTAACCTCCATCAAACCATTCCATAAATGGGAGTTGCCAGGAGATGATTCACATTGAGTCAAAGTTTTCTTTTTCAAATACTTTGCTCTAATCATCTCCTGCCAATCTCCATCCTCGTTCTCTAGCCACAAAAGCCACTTGCACAAAGGACTTACATTCTTTATCTAAAATAGTAACTCCCATGCCACCCTGATCTCTAGGTTGGCACACATGAATCTAGTTTACCAGATGATATTTACGCACACCCTCCTTTTCTTGCCAGACCAACCGAGCTCGGAAAAAGTCAAATCTTTTACCCACGCCTTTTGGTAGTCTAAAAAAAGAGAGCATGTGACTGGGAATGTTACTCATGCATGTTTTTGCAAGGATTAGCCTACTCCCCATAGGAACCAAGCTCCCCTCCCAAGTAGCTACTTTCCTTTCACACTTCTCCTCTGCAGATTTCCAATCCCTATTACCAAGCCTCTTATAATGTAAAGGAAGACCCATATACCCAAAAGGAAACTCACCAATAGCACATGTAAAAATCTGAGCATAATCATTTCGTTCAGCCCCACCAAAACAATAAACCTCGCTCTTCAGAAAATTAATTTTTAGACCAATCAAATGCTCGAACACACACAAGATAATTTTTAAGTTTCTAGCACCCTCTAAATCATCCTCAATCATAAAAATAGTATCATCCGCATATTGTGATATACAAAGGCCACCATCATACAACTGGGGAACTAAACCTTTGGTAAAATCTTGCTCCTGCGCCCTTTTCACCAAGGTCACCAGGACATCAGCCGCTATATTAAACAACAGGGGAAAAGGGACCCCCCTGTCTAAGTCCTTTCCTAGTAGTAAAGTATTTGCCTATCACATCATTCAAAGTAATAGAAACTTTCCCATTGTAAATAACTGCCTTAGTCCACTGAATAAACTTTTCAGGGAACCCCTTCATCTCTAACACAGAAAGCATAAAGGGCCAATTAATTTTATCATACGATTTTTTGAAATCCACGTTAAACAACACACCAGAAACTTTATTCTTATGTAAGAAGTGCATGGTTTCATGTAACATAACTACATTATCCAGAATGTAACGACCTTTTATAAAAGTTGATTGAATACGAGAAACTACCTTATCCGCAACAAGCATAGCCCTAGTGTTTAGAACTTTAGTAAAGATCTTGAAGGGAACATTAAGCATGCATATAGGCCTATACATCTGGATCTTATCAGCTCCCTGCCCTTTGGCAATCAGAGTCACTATACCATAGTTTAGTCTAGAAATATCGAGCTTGCCCTCGGAAAAATCACAAAACAATTGGAATAAGTCTTGACAAATCAAATTCCAATTTTTTTTGAAAGAACTCTATGGGATGCCATTAGGACCAGCAGCCCTATTATGTTTCATAGAAAAAACAACAAGCTTAATCTCATCCATGGAGAACCTAGATATCAACTTGCTCTTGTCATCACTATCCAAGACAACAGGAACATGAACGCTCAAAGAAACATGTAAAAGGTCTACAGGACCAAACAACTTTTTGTAAAAATGAGTGGCATAATCAAGCACCTTATCATCTCCTTGAATAATCCCTTCCTCCTGAACAAATTTGAAAATTGTGCTCTTATGCTTCCTACTGCTAGCTTTGATCATAAGATAGCTAGTGATATTATCGCCTTCTCTATTATCCCTCTCTTTCGAGCATTGGTACCACTTAATCTCTTCCTCTCGAAGCAATTTATTCAAGTTATACTGTAAAATATTTCTTAACTCATAGTCAGCAACCGAGAACCCAGTTTGCTCACATCTTTTTCCAATATTATCTAGCTGAGTAATTAAGCTATTTCTACTTTTCTTATACATCCCTTCAACATTCAAATTCCAGCCCTTCAGGCACCTTCTCAAAAGCCTCATCTTCTGCCGCCAGACAACCAGATTATCCTTACCACACAAATTAGTACTCCAAACCCTATTAACTATGCTTACACGGTCCTCCCTAGCAAACCAACATAATTTGAAGCGAAAAGGTTTATTAAAAACATTTGATTTAACACCAGTATGCATAAGTAAAGATGTATGGTCAGAGACACCTCTAACTAGTGTTCTGACTGTAACTAAGGGAAATTTTAGCTCCCAGCTAGGGCTAACTAAAATCCTATCCAGCTTAACAAAGAGAGGATCAATTTGATTATTTGACCAAGTAAAATTTCTGCCAGGGAGCTCCAGCTCCTTCAACCCCCAATGTTCAATAATTGAATTAAAGAAGAAAGACCACTTGGGAAGCTTCTTAGTTTTATTCCTATATTTACTTCTCCTAATGTTATTAAAGTCGCCTCCAACAACAAAAGGAAAAACACTACTACCAAGCATTTGCACAAAACTAATTAAGAACTCCTCTTTATCCCTAGAATGAGCAGCCCCATAAACATTGACCAGGTTCCATTTGAAACCGGTCCTCTTATCCATCACGGTCATTTGATTCATATATTTACTAGCTACACATGTATCTAGATCGAATAAATCTTCCCTAACCCCCATAAGCAACCCCCCTGAAGCACCCACAGCTAGTTGCTAGAGACATATAAAAGTAAAATTACCACTAATTCCCGCCAACCACGGATTGTGAAGTCCTTTTTCTTAGTCTCTTGAATACAAATGAACTTTATCTTATGCTCATAGATGGTTTATTTAAGAAACCTTCTTTTTTCAGGTTCCCCTAACCCTCTAGCGTTCCAAAAAATACCAGCAATAAAAAATATACTTATTACATACCATTTTGACTACTAGAACTGCATCTCACCTTTGGCTTAATACTGAAAGCACCAGTGTCGCAGCCTGGTTTTTGCCCTCTTTTCTTTGCTTGATTTTCATCTGAGTTGATTTTGGATTTGGAGTTTTGAATCATTCCATTTGGACTTGATCACTTGGGTATCCCTTGATATTCACCCAAGTGCCCCCTCTCCTCTTCTAATCCATCATTTCACCCCTGGCCAACCCAATAATATTGCTTGGAATATTTTTCTTAAATGAAAAATATTCATTTTGCCTCTTACACCCTAGCTAAACTCTTTGACCTCCAAAGCAACCCTCATTTCTATTGCCCTAAAAATCTTGAGAAAAATCCCAAATATTCTTTGGACCCTAGGGCACATTTCTGAGCAAAAATATTTCACCACTTTTTTGGAGTATTTTTTCTACAGAAAATATTTTCACTTCTAGGCTGAAATGGTAGTTTCTACAGCAACTACCTTTTTACTAGCTTCAATGTAGCTGGTTTTCCCTGTGCTTATTCACCTTAGTAAGAGTCAGCAAAACCCTAAAGCTCAGCCCTTGAAACCCTGTGGTTTGACCACAGTAACTGTTCAAAGTTTCTGTCCAGTAACTTAACCTCTTCACCATTTCACTTCTACTGCACCTAGAAACAAACCGAGCCGTGGTAACACCTAGGTTTACTAAGGACTACACACCAGACGTCATGGTTAGTGCATATGTGGCCTGATGTCACGGTCCACGCGGTGGCCGCGTTTGTCCGAGCGTGCTGGCATGCCAAACGCGCGCTCTGCGCGTCGCCAACGCCTCTATGGCACGCGTGCACGCTGCTCGGCCAGCCAGAGCGTGTCCCTCCTCGCCACCTTCCTCGTCTCCACCCCCTTAACTCCTCCCTGCTGCTCGCCGACGCCGGAGCTCGCTGCAGCGAGCATGGACACGGTCCGGCCAACGGTACAGTGCCCGCGCACTGTGTTCGTCCCTTTCCTCCTCGCTCCCGTGCTCGTCCGCGTCCGCGCACAGCTCCCGCGTGACCCCGTCGCCTTCCCCCCCTCTCTCTCTCTGGCACCATTCGTCACCGGGCGCCGGAGACAGCTGTCCTCCGGCGGAGCCCGAGCCCTCCTGGCCGCCCCGCCTATAAAACCCCCTCTACAGCCTCCTGGAGCATCGCAGGTCACCACCTCTCTCTCCTATAGCCACTAGAAGCCGCAGCCCGGCCGGGCAGGCCGCGGGCTGCCATCCCCGAGCCCAGCTCGCCGGCGATCCCCTCTGGATCATCCCCGCAGCTCCGGCCACCCCCAAGCCAAGGCGACCCCGCCAGGGCCTCCGCCTCTCCTCCGTTAAGCTAACGCGTCAAGCCCGAGCCCCTGGAGCCGCCCTAGCCGCGTCTTCCTCATCTCCGGCGACCACCGTGTTCTGCCTCCGCTTGCGAGGAAGAATCCTACGCCGTCCGGTCACCGTTTGCCACGCCACGGGTACGGGCAGGTGCGCAAGAACCTTCTCCGTCGATCCCTCCCTCTCGTTTTCCTCCAAGAAGCCTCAACACCGGCGTAAGCTCCGGTGAAGCGCCGCGTCTCTCTGTTTCTTTCTCCCCTCCCTCTGGCCTGACTAGCGAGGCCCGTTAGTCAGCCACTCACTACGCGCGCGAAGCGGTATGAGTGGTGGCGCCCCGGGAAAATACGCCATCGACGTCACCCCCCCTTTGTTTTCTTTTTTTTCAAATTTATTTAAATTCCAGTAGCATTCAAACAGCCATAACTTTTGTTCTACAAGTCCAAATGTAGTGATTCTTTTTGCATTGTGTTCTTTGTCCAAAAATCTAACAGCTCCTAAAAGATGGGATTTTTCCTTGCTGTCTAGATTTTTTGGCAATTTTCAGAAGGTTTCTTGATATTTTTCTTTTGTGGTTTTTGAATGTTTTCAGAGGAACCAGCTTGTCTTGAGGATCACCAGGAGCCTTGTGAACCTCATCAGTACTAAGGCAAGCCACAGTAACATTTTCATGGTGCCACTTCAATATTTATGATTTTCATACTTGAACTTATGAATATTGATGCATTTAAATTAGTTATATAATAAATATATTCTGTTATATGCTTGTTATGTTAAAATGCTTGAACTTCAATATGTTTGAAGTAAATATTGTTAGTAAGATTATGAGAACTTAGTGGCAAGTGATAAATAAATAATATGGTCATAGAATTGATGAGTAATTTGGATATTATTTTTGCATGAGGTATAATGATGATAATTGCTAGAAATAGTTCTGGTATAAGTAAAGAGAGGTTTTAACCAGAATAGTAGCATGAGTTTATGTTGGCTCTGTGGGAGCGTGATTGGTGCAGTGTTTGCACGGTTGTGTGATGCATATGTTGAGTGTTGCATGGTATGGCAGTATGACACCGGTTATTTTATTTTCACATTAAATTTGAACTTGATTAATAATTCAACTTGACCATGTTGTTGACCGGGTCGTGGTGCCGCTGAAACGAGTCTTTCCCAGTGTAACCACACTTGCCGGTATGGGACGGCCTTAATGCGTTTCATTGTCGTGCCTATGGTTGGTACCTCAATTTAGGGAAGGTTATGGGCGTGCTGTACCCTGGCCCGGTAGGCAAGCGTAACCTTGTGAGCCCGTTATTAAGTTAATTTTGGCACCGGATCCCAGTGTGGATCGTGGCCACGGCGGTGGTTGAGGTGTCTGGAGGTAGACACGGGGCCACCCAGGACTAGCCCGGTGGGGTCTAAGTCGGAGGGGCCGGGAGAGTGTCATGACAAATGGTTTCGTCGGAACGCTGTTGGTCCACTCGGATGGGAGATTCAGGCCATGGGTTCCTTAGTGTGGGTACAGTGTACTAACCTCTGCAGAGTGTTTTTAATCTATCGATAGCCGAGTCCACAGATACAGACACACTTGAAAGTAAGGTACACCATGGGTCAACACTTAATAAATATGCACACTAAATTGCACTAAGGATGACAGTGAGGTCATCGTGTTGAGTTGGACTTGAGTTGCTGGGTTGTGATCGCCATAAGAATCATGAGCCACGAGTTGGTCGGGTTGTGATCGCCGTAAGGATCACGGGCCATGAGATGGTCGGGCTGTGATCGCCGTAAGGATCACGAGTTTGTGTTGGTAATATTATGTTTGTTGGTCACACTTGGTAAGCAAGTCGGGAGAATGAGTATCTGTTGAGCACTGTCACAGCATGTTGGTTATATAGTTGCATTGTTGATTAAATTGGATAAATATCATAATATTGTCTGTCATCTTGTTTATGCTTATTGTGAGCTTGCAAGTACATTCAATGTACTGACCTGGCGTGTCATGCCAGATTTCAGGAAAGTTCCGTTGGAAAGGAGTGCTGCCCGAGTCTAGACCGTGTCCACGTCGGTGTCCTTGTGCTATGGAGTCCCGCTACGACGTTGTTCCGCTGCCGAGTAGTTGTCATGATTGAGGCCCCTTATGTCCACTAAATAATGTACATATTGTTCAGCCGCACCGTGTGTGCCGCTTGGCCTCGCTAACTGTTGTAATATGAACTATGTTCCGCTAGCATGAATAAAGCGGTTGTTTTCTGTACCATGTTGTTGTGTGATGCCAGAAGACAAGGTCTCTGGGCTGGCAATGCAAGGTAAACCGGTCGCTCTGAGCCGGGGTGCCACAACCAGTGCAAGTCTTTTTCTGCTTAGGTTTAAATAAAGAAGAAAGCAACATTGTTTCATCTCTTAGATCCTCATCCTCTTCGGAATCTGAATCTGAAATCAAATTTCTAATTGCCTCTGGGTCAAAGCTATCCAACTTTGACTCGATATCACATTTCTCTCCACTACTTTTTCTCTAGCAGCATAAAGATCTCTCCTGGACTCTTCAAGCCCTTTAATCATAGAAATAATTTTCTCTACTTCTTCATCATTTCTACCTAAACTGACACCAATGCAACTAGTAATATGGGCAATAAAACTAGGGACAGTATTTAAAATAGTAGGTATAGACGTTTCACCTGGGGTATTTTCCAGATTTTTCCTCCTTGCCATCTCCGCAGCCTTGTCCATAGTTTGCCCTTCATCCTTATTATTGTTTCTGTCGCTCCTTCTTCTTGCTTCCTCATCTAAAGCAGCCTTCTCCTTGGCTTTTTGAACTCTCGCAACGGCATCAGATAGCTTCTTTTTGGTAGGGTCATCATCCACTCTAATATCTTGCGGCGGAGCTTGCAAAACAGATATTGTACCCCCATCAACACAAGGATTCTTTTTTGATACAAAACTCTCTCAGGCGGTGTAGCAGCTGTCTTGGAGTTCAGATAACCAAGTTCTTCATTCTCTTTATCAGGAGCACTCTGTAGTTCACTAGAATCCGCAAGAAGTAAATCTTTATCAGCAGCATCGTTAATTTCCTTAATCCTCTGTGGACTAATGCCCAACCTCCTAGAAAAGTCATCTGGATCTTGTGTACAATCGAACTCATCCTCCTTCAAACTCTCTACCTCCTCAGTAAAGTCCTCTAACATAGCAGTGTCTTTAGCAAACTTAGCATTGACCTGTTCCACTCCGGAGAGCACCTTTTCACTAGTTAATTTTTTCTCAAGAAGTAGCTTCAGTTTCCCTCTCAGCAATTAATTTTTTTCTAACTCATATTGGCTAGATACGACCTCTTCTGCATGTGAGCTACTTCCATTTTCAACATCAGAAGTTGTGGGAGCACCATGTTTGGGAGATTTACCACTTCCAGCATCAATCTCGGATGATTCGTCCCGCTTCTCATTATTGCTTGATTTTGCTACAGCAGCTCTAAGATGGCTCACTAAGATACCATCCTCCATTGGACCTCCTTCTTCCACAATGTCTTCTAGGTCAAAGAAAATGTTTTATATGTACCCATCCTCATGGAGAGGCGCACTGGGTGGAATTTTCCTCGGGTCCATGACACCCACATTTGCTCTGAGTATCTCACATTGTCTGTACAACTCCATATCCAATTCAAACACATGCCCGATTAGTGACCCAGCTTCACAAAAGCCCTGGTAATGATGCAATGTTTCTGACACTCCTGATATTGTGACCCAGCATACATACATCTTGTAAGAGGCCATAGAGGAGTTCGTCCATCTGTTCACCTTCACGTTAGCTTTGCTGCCAATCAGACCAAAATATTTATACGCTTTCATTTCATCTATCTTTTCGACAGAAGGGAACTTCATCAGGAAACTGTCTTTGAGGTACGGCTTTGCCTGCACTGCCATCCCCACTGAAACATCATACTAAATGAGTTCACCAATTGTTGTGCAGTGAGCACGTTCTTTCACAGTAATAACAACAATCGCCTGCTTGGCCTTATCTTCCTTCGGCTTCCTCCCAGATCATGCAGTAAACATCTGAAGTCCATCTACCCCTATCCCGATCAGACCAACCACTGCTTTGGGTTGCGTCAGTAGATTGCATTTGCGGGATATATGAGCGTCTCGTTTAGTGCAATTAACACAAAACAACAAAGTCTTACAGTCCTTATCACCACGTCCTGGCCGTTCACATTTATAGCAGATGAAAGATGGTCTACTAGCATCAGTCGAACCATTGCTATTAGCTCCAGCACTAACAAAACCAGACCCAACAATTTCTTTAGCACTGTTACCAAATCCAGTACCCACAAATCCAACCTCAAATTTTCCATTGGCGTTGCTACTACTAGCACCTGCATTTATGAAACCAGTGCCAAATTTTCCTTGTTCTGTCCCCTGACCAGTTCTCTGACCATCCCTCCCCGCTGAAAATTACCAAGGCTCCCAATCCGCCGCCAACAACAGGCCACACCGCCGCCTCAACAGCCGCTCGTCGCCTAGGGTTTGCCTCATGGTCAGGAACCTCCAGCCACCCCCATGAAATTGGGCTCGATTCGGATCCGCATAGGTCCACAACGGTTGAAGGAGAGCAGTTAGCGAAGGCGTCTCCCAAAAATCCGCCATTGACGTCGATCCTTCGTGTTTTTGGATGGGCGCCACATGGGTATCCATCCGCCATGGATCGGGTCAGCGCAGTCAATAGCTGGAAGCGCGTTGGGGCCGCCCACGCCTTCCCTCCGGTGCTCTTGTGAGAGCAATCGATTGCCGTCAATTGCCGCAACCCAATCTACCTCTGACGCCATGACTCGTCGGGAACCCTGTCGAGGACACGCCCACGCATCATCGGGAGGAATTGGTGGGGATTGAAGATAGGGACGATCACATACTCTTGTTGGGGAACGTTGCAGAAAATAAAAATTTTCCTACGGTTTCACCAAGATCCATCTATGAGTTCATCTAGCAACAAGTGATAGGAGTGCATCTACATACCCTTGTAGATCGCGAGCGGAAGCGTTCAAGAGAACGGGGTTGAGGGAGTCGTACTCGTTGTGATCCAAATCATCGATGACCAAGTGCCAAACGGACAGCACCTCCGCGTTCAACACACGTACAGAGTGGATGACGTCTCCTCATTCTTGATCCAGCAAGGGGGAAGGAGAGGTGGATGAAGATCCAGCAGCACGATGGCGTGGTGGTGGATGCAGCAGAGTTCCGGCAGAGCTTCGCCGAGCTTCTGCGAGAGGGAGAGGTGTAGCAGGGGAGAGGGAGGCGCCAAGACTTCAGGGTGCGGCTGCCCTCCCTCCCTCCTCCTTTATATAGGCCCCCAGGGGGGGGGGCGCCGGCCCTAGAGATAGGATCTCTAGGGGGGCGGCGGCCAAGGGGGGTGGAGTGCCCCCCAAGGCAAGTGGAGGCGCCCCCTCCCCTAGGGTTCCCAACCCTAGGCGCAGAGGGGGGCCCAGGGGGGGGGGGGGGCGCACCAGCCCACCAGGGGCTGGTCCCCTCCCCACTTCAGTCCACGGGGCCCTTCGGGATAGGTGGCCCCACCCGGTGGACCCCCGGGACCCTTCCGGTGGTCCCGGTACAATACCGGTGACCCCCCAAACTCTCCCGATGGCTGAAACTGCACTTCCTATATATTATTCTTTACCTACGGACCATTCCGGAACTCCTCGTGATGTCCGGGATCTCATCCGGGACTCCGAACAACTTTCGGTTTGCTGCATACTCATATCTCTACAACCCTAGCGTCACCGAACCTTAAGTGTGTAGACCCTACGGGTTCGGGAGACACATAGACATGACCGAGATGGCTCTTCGGTCAATAACCAACAGCGGGATATGGATACCCATGTTGGCTCCCACATGCTCCTCGATGATCTCATCGGATGAACCACGATGTCGAGGATTTAAGCAACCCCGTATACAATTCCCTTTGTCAATTGGTACGTTACTTGCCCGAGACTCGATCGTCGGTATCCCAATACCTCGTTCAGTCTTGTTACCGGCAAGTCACTTTACTCGTACCATAATGCATGATCCCGTGACCAGACACTTGGTCACTTTGAGCTCATTATGATGATGCATTACTGAGTGGGCCCAGAGATACCTCTCCGTCATACGGAGTGACAAATCCCAGTCTCGATCCGTGTCAACCCAATAGACACTTTCGGAGATACCTGCAGTGCACCTTTATAGTCACCCAGTTACGTTGTGACGTTTGGTACACCCAAAGCACTCCTACGGTATCCGGGAGTTACACGATCTCATGGTCTAAGGAAAAGATACTTGACATTGGAAAAGCTCTAGCAAAACGAACTACACGATCTTGTGCTATGCTTAGAATTGGGTCTTGTCCATCACATCAGTCTCCTAATGGTGTGATCCCGTTATCAACGACATCTAATGTCCATAGTCAGGAAACCATGACTATCTGTTGATTAGCGAGCTAGTCAACTAGAGGCTTACTAGGGAAATAATATGGTCTATGTATTCACACGTGTATTACGATTTCCGGATAATACAATTATAGCATGAATAAAGACAATTATCATGAACAAGGAAATATAATAATAATCCTTTTATTATTGCCTCTAGGGCATATTTCCAACAGTCTCCCACTTGCACTAGAGTCAATAATCTAGTTACATTGTGATGAATCGAACACCCATAGAGTTCTGGTGTTGATCATGTTTTGCTCGCAAAAGAGGTTTAGTCAACGGATCTGCGACATTCAGATCCGTATGTACTTTGCAAATATATATGTCTCCATCTTGAACATTTTCACGGATGGAGTTGAAACGACGCTTGATGTGCTTGGTCTTCTTGTGAAACCTGGGCTCCTTGGCAAGGGCAATAGCTCCAGTGTTGTCACAGAAGAGTTTGGTCGGCCCCGACGTATTGGGTATGACTCCTAGGTCGGTGATGAACTCCTTCACCCAAATTGCTTCATGCGCTGCTTCTGAGGCTGCCATGTACTCCGCTTCACATGTAGATCCCGCCACGACGCTCTGCTTGCAGCTGCACTAACTTACTGCTCCACCATTCAACATATACACGTATCCGGTTTGTGACTTATAGTCATCCAGATCTGTGTCGAAGCTAGCGTCGACGTAACCCTTTACGACGAGCTCTTCGTCACCTCCATAAACGAGAAACATGTCCTTTGTCCTTTTCAGGTACTTCAGGATATTCTTGACCGCTGTCCAGTGTTCCTTGCCGGGATTACTTTGGTACCTACCTACCAAACTTACGGCAAGGTTTACATCAGGTCTGGTACACAGCATGGCATACATAATAGATCCTATGGCTGAAGCATAGGGGATGACACTCATCTCTTCCTTATCTTTTGCCGTGGTCGGGCATTGAGCCGAGCTCAATCTCACACCTTGCAATACAGGAAAGAACCCTTTCTTAGACTGATCCATTTTGAACTTCTTCAAAATCTTATCAAGGTATGTGCTTTGTGAAAGACCTATGAGGTGTCTCGATCTATCCCTATAGATCTTGATGCCTAATATGTAAGCAGCTTCTCCAAGGTCCTTCATTGAAAAACACTTATTCAAGTAGGCCTTAATGCTATCCATAAGTTCTATATCATTTCCCATCAAGAGTATGTCATCCACATATAATATGAGAAATGCTACAGAGCTCCCACTCACTTTCTTGTAAACGCGGGCTTGTCCATAAGTCTGCATAAACCCAAACGCTTTGATCATCTCATCGAAGCGAATGTTCCAACTCCGAGATGCTTGCACCAGCCCATAAATGGATCGCTGGAGCTTGCATACTTTGTTAGCATTCTTAGGATCGACAAAACCTTCCGGCTGCAGCTTATACAGTTCTTCCTTAAGATGTCCGTTAAGGAATGCCGTTTTGACGTCCATCTGCCATATCTCATAATCATAGTATGCGGCAATTGCTAACATGATTCGGACGGACTTCAGCTTTGCTACGGGAGAGAATGTCTCATCGTAGTCAACCCCTTGAACTTGTCGATAACCCTTAGCGACAAGTCGAGCTTTGTAGATGGTAACATTACCATCCGCGTCCGTCTTCTTCTTAAAGATCCATTTGTTTTCTATCGCTCGCCGATCATCGGGCAAGTCTGTCAAAGTCCATACTTTGTTTTCATACATGGATTCTATCTCAGATTGCATGGCTTCAAGCCATTTGTTGATATCTGGGCCTGCCATCGCTTCTTCATAGTTCGAAGGTTCACCGTTGTCTAACAACATTATTTCCAGGA
Organism: Triticum aestivum; assembly: GCF_018294505.1. Taxonomy (NCBI): domain Eukaryota; kingdom Viridiplantae; phylum Streptophyta; class Magnoliopsida; order Poales; family Poaceae; genus Triticum; species Triticum aestivum. The sequence goes on from NC_057807.1 coordinate 657,873,894, forward strand.
CAGGGTTGCCATACCACTCTGGTGTGGAACGTGTCCTTGTGGACCTACGAAGTTCAGTAGCAACTTGATCCGAAGTACCTTGATCATCATCATTAATTTCCTCTCCAGTTGGTGTTGGCACCACGGGAACATTTTCCCGAGCTGCACTACTTTCCGGTTCAAGAGGTAGTACTTCATCGAGTTCTACTTTCCTCCCACTTACTTCTTTCGAGAGAAACTCTTTTCCAGAAAGGATCCGTTCTTGGCAACAAAGATCTTGCCCTCGGATCTTAAGTAGAAGGTATACCCAATGGTTTCCTTAGGGTATCCTATGAAGACGCATTTTTCCGACTTGGGTTCGAGCTTTTCAGGTTGAAGTTTCTTGACATAAGCATCGCATCCCCAAACTTTTAGAAACGATAGCTTAGGTTTCTTCCCAAACCATAATTCATATGGTGTCATCTCAACGGATTTAGACGGAGCCCTATTTAAAGTGAATGTAGCTGTCTCTAGAGCGTATCCCCAAAATGATAGCGGTAAATCGATAAGAGACATCATAGACCGCACCATATCCAATAGAGTGCGATTACAACGTTCGAACACACCGTTACGCTTAGGTGTTCCAGGCGGCATGAGTTGTGAAACGATTCCACATTTCCTTAAGTGCGTACCAAATTCGTGACTTAAATATTCTCCTCCACGATCTGATCGTAGGAACTTTAGCTTTCGGTCACGTTGATTCTCTACCTCATTCTGAAATTCCTTGAACTTTTCAAAGGTCTCAAACTTGTGTTTCATTAAGTAGACATACCCATATCTACTCAAGTCATCAGTGAGAGTGAGAACATAACGATATCCTCCGCGAGCCTCAACGCTCATTGGACCGCACACATCGGTATGTATGATTTCCAATAAGTTGGTTGCTCGCTCCATTGTTCCGGAGAACGGAGTCTTGGTCATTTTGCCCATGAGGCATGGTTCGCATGTGTCAAATGATTCATAATCGAGAGACTCTAAAAGTCCATCAGCATGGAGCTTCTTCATGTGCTTGACACCAATGTGACCAAGGCGGAAGTGCCACAAGTATGTGGGACTATCGTTATCAACTTTACATCTTTTGGTATTCACACTATGAATATGTGTAACATTACGTTCGAGATTCATTCAGAATAAACCATTGACCATCAAGGCATGACCATAAAACATATCTCTCATATAAGCAGAACAACCATTATTCTCGGATTTAAATGAGTAGCCATCTCGTATCAAACGAGATCCAGATACAATGTTCATGCTCAAACTTGGCACTAAATAACAATTATTGAGGTTTAAAACTAATCCCGTAGGTAAATGTAGAGGTAGCGTGCCGACGATGATCACATCGACCTTGGAACCATTCCCGACACGCATCGTCACCTCGTCCTTCGCCAGTCTCCGCTTATTCCGCAGCTCCTGCTGTGAGTTACAAATATGAGCAACGGCACCGGTATCAAATACCCAGGAGTTACTACGAGTACTGGTAAGGTACACATCAATTACATGTATATCACATATACCTTTAGTGTTGCCGGCCTTCTTGTCTGCTAAGTATTTGGGGCAGTTCCTCTTCCAGTGACCCTTCCCCTTGCAATAAAATCACTCAGTCTCAGGCTTGGGTCTATTCTTTGACTTCTTCCCGGCAACTGGCTTACCGGGCGCGGCAACATCCTTGCCGTCCTTCTTGAAGTTCTTCTTACCCTTGCCCTTCTTGAACTTGGTGGTTTTATTGACCATCAACACTTGATGTTCTTTCTTGATTTCTACCTCTGCCGACTTCAGCATTGAAAATACTTCAGGAATAGTTTTCACCATCCCCTGCATATTGTAGTTCATCACAAAGCTCTTGTAGCTCGGTGGGAGCGACTGAAGGATTCTGTCAATGACCGCCTCGTCCGGGAGGTTAATGTCCAGCTGGGACAGGCGGTTGTGCAACCCAGACATTTTGAGTATGTGCTCACTGACAGAACTATTTTCCTCCATCTTACAACTATAGAACTTGTCGGAGACTTCATATCTCTCGACCCGGGCATGAGCTTGGAAAACCATTTTCAGCTCCTCGAACATCTCATATGCTCCGTGTTGCTCAAAACGCTTTTGGAGCCCCGTTTCTAGACTGTAAAGCATGCCGCACTGAACGAGGGAGTAATCATCAGCACGTGACTGCCAAGCGTTCATAACGTCTTGGTTCTCTGGGATGGGTGCTTCACCTAGCGGTCCTTCTAGGACATATGCTTTCTTGACAGCTATGAGGATGATCCTCAGGTTCCGGACCCAGTCCGTATAGTTGCTGCCATCATCTTTCAGCTTGGTTTTCTCTAGGAACGCATTGAAGTTCATGTTGACATGAGCGTTGGCCATTTGATCTACAAGACATATTTGCAAAGGTTTTAGACTAAGTTCATGATAATTAAGTTCATCTAATCAAATTATTTAATGAACTCCCACTCAGATTAGACATCCCTCTAGTCATCTAAGTGTTACACGATCCGAGTCGACTAGGCCGTTCCGATCATCACGTGAGACAGACTAGTCATCATCGGTGAACATCTCCATATTGATTGTATCTTCCATACGACTCATGTTCGACCTTTCGGTCTCTGTGTTCCGAGGCCATGTCTGTACATGCTAGGCTCGTCAAGTTAACCCTAAGTGTTTTTGCATGTGTAAAACTGTCTTACACCCGTTGTATGTGAATATAAGAATCTATCACACCCGATCATCACGTGGTGCTTCGAAACGACGAACTTTAGCAACGGCGCATAGTTAGGGGAGAACACTTTCTTGAAATTATTATAAGGGATCATCTTATTTACTACCATCGTTCTAAGTAAACAAGATGCATAAACATAATCAACATCACATGCAATTATATAGTAGTGACATGATATGGCCAATATCATATAGCTCCTTTGATCTCCATCTTCTGGGCTCCATGATCATCTTCGTCACCGGCATGACACCATGATCTCCATCATCATGATCTCCATCATCGTGTCTCCATGAAGTTGCTCGCCAACTATTACTTCTACTACTATGGCTAACGTTTTAGCAAAGAAGTAAAGTAATTACATGGCGTTAAATCATTGACACGCAGGTCATACAATAATTAAGACAACTCCTATGGCTCCTGCCGGTTGTCATACTCATCGACATGCAAGTCGTGATTCCTATTACAAGAACATGATCTCATACATCACAATATATCATTCATCATTCATCACAACTTTTGGCCATATCACATCACAAGGCAATTGCTGCAGAAACAAGTTAGACGTCCTCTAATTGTTGTTGCATCTTTTACATGGCTGCAATAGGGTTCTAGCAAGAACATTTTCTTACCTACGAAAAAACCACAACGTGATTTGTCAACTTCTATTTACCCTTCATAAGGACCCTTTTCGTCGAATCTGCTCCAACTAAAGTGGGAGAGATAGACACCCGCTAGCCACCTTATGCAACTAGTGCATGTCAGTCGGTGGAACCTGTCTCACGTAAGTGTACGTGTAAGGTCGGTCCGGGCCGCTTCATCCCACAATACTACTGAAGCAAAATAAGACTAGTAGCGGCAAGAAAGTTGACAACATCTACGCCCACAACAAATTTGTGTTCTACTCGTGCAATAGAGAACTACGCATAGACCTAGCTCATGATGCCACTATTGGGGAACGTTGCAGAAAATAAAAATTTTCCTACGGTTTCACCAAGATCCATCTATGAGTTCATATAGCAACAAGTGATAGGAGTGCATCTACATACCCTTGTAGATCGTGAGCGGAAGCATTCAAGAGAACGGGGTTGAGGGAGTCATACTCGTCGTGATCCAAATCACCGATGATCAAGTGCCGAACGGACAGCACCTCCGTGTTCAACACACGTACGGAGAGGATGACATCTCCTCCTTCTTGATCCAGCAAGGGGGAAGGAGAGGTTGATGAAGATCCATCAAGGGGGAAGGAGAGGTTGATGAAGATCCAGCAGCACGACGGCGTGGTGGTGGTTGCAGCAGAGTTCCGGCAGAGGTTCGCCGAGCTTCTGCGAGAGGGAGAGGTGTAGCAGGGGAGAGGGAGGCGCCAAGACTTCAGGGTGCGGCTGCCCTCCCTCCCCCCTCCTTTATATAGGCCCCCGTCGGGGGGGGGGGCTCCGGCCCTAGAGATGGGATCTCTAGGGGGGGGCGGCGGCCAAGGGGGGTGGAGTGCCCCCCAAGGCAAGTGGAGGCGCCCCCTAGGGTTCCCAACCCTAGGCGCAGAGGGGGGCCCAGGTGGGGGCGCACCAGCCCACCAGGGGTTGGTTCCCTCCCCACTTCAGCCCACGGGGCCCTCCGGGATAGGTGGCCCCACCCGGTGGACCCCCGGGACCCTTCCGGTGGTCCCGGTACAATACCGGTGACCCCCGAAACTCTCCCGATGGCCGAAACTGCACTTCCTATATATTATTCTTTACCTCCGGACCATTCTGGAACTCCTCGTGACGTCTGGGATCTCATCTGGGACTCCAAACAACTTTCGGTTTGCTGCATACTCATATCTCTACAACCCTAGGTTCACCGAACCTTAAGTGTGTAGACCCTACGGGTTCGGGGGACACGTAGACATGACCGAGACGGCTCTCCGGTCAATAACCAACAGCGGGATCTGGATACCCATGTTGGCTCCCACATGCTCCTCGACGATCTCATCGGATGAACCACGATGTCGAGGATTTAAGCAACCCCGTATGCAATTCCCTTTGTCAATTGGTACGTTACTTGCCCGAGACTCGATTGTCGGTATCCCAATACCTCGTTCAGTCTCGTTACCGACAAGTCACTTTACTCGTACCGTAATGCATGATCCCATGACCAGACACTTGGTCACTTTGAGCTCATTATGATGATGCATTACCGAGTGGGCCCAAAGATACCTCTCCGTCATATGGAGTGACAAATCCCAGTCTCGATCCGTGTCAACCCAACGGACACTTTCGGAGATACCTGTAGTGCACCTTTATAGTCACCCAGTTACGTTGTGACGTTTGGTACACCCAAAGCACTCCTACGGTATCCGGGAGTTATACGATCTCATGGTCTAAGGAAAAGATACTTGACATTGGAAAAGCTCTAGCAAAACGAACTACACGATCTTGTGCTATGCTTAGAATTGGGTCTTGTCCATCACATCATTCTCCTAATGATGTGATCCCATTATCAACGACATCTAATGTCCATAGTCAGGAAACCATGACTATCTGTTGATTAATGAGCTAGTCAACTAGAGGCTTACTAGGGACATATTATGGTCTATGTATTCACACGTGTATTACGATTTCCGGATAATACAATTATAGCATGAATAAAGACAATTATCATGAACAAGGAAATATAATAATAATCCTTTTATTATTGCCTCTAGGGCATATTTCCAACAACTCTTACCTGAGTCAACGCCGGCGAAGCGAGGTCACCCAAATGCGTTGATGAGCTCATACCAACCATGGGCACCACACCACCAATCATCAACGTTCCAATCACAAGAAGTCGCGCAATGCAAATACATGATCAGGTGAATGCTAATTTAAGCCTATCATTTGACCTTGAAAACATGATTGTGCCTTCACCTCCTTTGTTGTTGGTTGACTCAGGTGCAATATTGAAGAAGGCCAAACACATTTTAGTCCGTGCAAAACAATGCTTTATGGCGAAGAAACAAAGTTAGGAGCTCATGAAGAAATGAGTTGTCTGTTGAAGAAACATTGTTCCGATTCTAATGAAACAATGTTTTGCACAAATTTGGGTATCCCAACTTGCGAAAGGTTTCTAGAACTCGAGTTTTCCGCTGAAGGAAACATTGTTTGACCCCAGTGAACAATGTTTTTTCTGGAACTACCAACCACCTCCAACGAGAGTTTTCCAAAAGCTACCTCATTAAGTCTTGAAGCCATTTAGTCAAACAAAGCTAGTTCACTTTCACACCGAAGCTGGTTCCAGAAGCTAGTTCTCTTTCACACCTATCAAAGGGGGTTGTCCTGATTATAAATAGGCCAACTCTTCCCTTCATTGGGGACTTTTCCCATTTCTATCAAAGACCAAAGACATAGACTCCTCCTGAGATTGGAGAGCTCTTGTTACCCTTATTCTTGTGATTCCTTGAGAACTTGCTCCTAATTCGTGCTCCACAACTAGATCGTGTTGTGTGGGTTAGAGTTCATGGTTTCCCTTGCGGATTGCAAATATCCGTGCTCCACGACTTGAGCATGGTTGTGTGGGGTAGTATTGCGGGTTGTGGATCGACGAATGTTCGGATTGCAAGCTTCGGTGAGCATTCTCCTCGTCGGGTCATAATCTCTTATTTTCCATTTTCTGGCTGCTTGCAGCTAGTTATCCCCATCCATTTATCGATCCTACACCGTGAAGATCGGACCTCCCCTTGAACACCCTCTTCTCCGAAGACGGTGCCGCATCATCAGGTACTCAGAGCAAGGTTTACATGGTAGGATCTGTATCTTTGTTGCTAGATCTATCCTTTTTCAGTTTGGTTTTCCCCGTCCTAGAGTCCAAAGCCAAAAAGCCACAAAAATCCAAGCCTTTGTTGCTGAGATCTAGTTGTTTGCTTTCCTCTTTGTGTTTGCACCAAGTTCTATCCAAAGTTGATGTTGTTTT